>NC_134907.1:20476435-20518935 GCF_041734735.1 Babylonia areolata
TTTTTCTTGTTCTTTATTTTCACTGCCAGGCAATCTTATATTTAGTTCATGTACATAACGATCCGTTTTGAAATAGCATGCAGGTCGTTCACTGCCTAAATAGCTTTAATTTTAGGCTCTGGCAGTATAAAAATGTTAATAAATCAAATACAATCTGCCCACTCCCCTACCAGGCTCCAGACTGACCAGCCCCAGACCCAGCCTGCTGGGCGGGAGGAGCGGGAGGAAGCGCGCGCTGTCTCACTCCCCCATCTCGGACTACCTGGACATCCAGAGTCTGACGAGGAGTTCCGAGGGCTCTCTGCAGCTGTCCTCCCTGCTGGGGGGACACCACCACTCCAGGAGCTCCAGTGCCGCCAGTGGATCCTATGGGCATCTGTCGGCAGGTGGGTGTGGGTGTGTGTGTTGGGGGTGGGTTGTGTGTGGTGTCGGTGGAGGGTTGGATTTGGGAGGGTGTGGTGGGGGTATGTGTGTGGTTTGGTGGGTGTGTGTGGTTATGGGAGTGTATGTATATGTAATTGTGTGTATGCGTGTGTGTGTGTGTGGTGGGTTGGGGAGGGTGTGGTGGGGGCATGTGTGTGATATGTGTGTGTGTGTGTGTGTGTGGCTATGGGAGTGAAAGTATATAATTATAATGTGTGTGTGTGTGTTTTGTCCGGGGTGGTGGAGTGGAGGGTGGGGCATGTGGTGTGTGTGTGTGTGTGTGCGCGCGCGCATGCGTGTGTGTGTGTGTGTGTGTGTGTAAGCGGTGGTGGAGGAAGTATGTGTGTTTATGTGTGTCTGTATTGTCATTATTGTTGTTGTTGACGTTGTCATCATTGTCATTGTTACTATTATCATTGGTAGTAGTGGTGGTGGTGGTAGTAATCGTTAATCGTAGTACTAATATCATCGTCGTCGTCATCTTCATTGTTATTATTATCAGCATCATAATCGTTGTCGTCGTCATCATCGTTGTAGTAGTAGTAATATCATCATCGTCGTCGTCATCTTCATCGTTATTCTTATTATTATCATTATTATTATTATCATCATCGTCGTCGTTGTCGTCGTCATTATCATCATCATCACCACCATCATCATTATCATCATCGTCGTCATCATCATCACCATCATCATTATTATTATCATCGTCGTCGTCATTTACAGCTTCGCTGGGCGCCGCCAGTCCGCACCCCCCTCTCCCCCCCAACCCTTACTTTCGTCACGCTCCCATGATGCCCGGCGCGCCGCCCTTCTACTACCCACCCCTCATGGGGCCGGGTATCCTGGGACGGACCCACCCGGGTATGATGATGCCCCCTGGGCCCCCCGCCATGCACCCGCCACCCCCACACCACCCACCCGCCTCTCAGTTCGACCCTCAGGTTTGTGAGCTGTTTTGTTTGTTGTGGCAGAATGGTTCGGGTGGTGTCTGGGTTGAAGGTGTGGATATATATAGAAACCTTACTCTGGTCGTGTTGCTTCTGTTCTATTGACGACTGTTGCTGATGCTGCTGTTACTTCCAGTTCTGCTGCTGCTGCTGTTACTTCCTGTCCTGCTGCTGCTGTTGTTACTTCCTGTTCTACTGCTGCTGTTGTTACTTCCTGTTCTACTGCTGCTGTTGTTACTTCCTGTTCTACTGCTGCTGTTGTTACTCCCTGTTCTACTGCTGCTGTTGTTACTTCCTGTTCTACTGCTGCTGTTGTTACTCCCTGTTCTACTGCTGCTGTTGTTACTTCCTGTTCTACTGCTGCTGTTGTTACTCCCTGTTCTACTGCTGCTGTTGTTACTTCCTGTTCTACTGCTGCTGCTGTTACTTCCTGTTCTACTGCTGCTGTTGTTACTTCCTGTTCTACTGCTGCTGTTGTTACTTCCTGTTCTACTGCTGCTGTTGTTACTTCCTGTTCTGCTGCTGCTGCTGTTACTTCCTGTTCTACTGCTGCTGTTGTTACTTCCTGTTCTACTGCTGCTGTTGTTACTCCCTGTTCTACTGCTGCTGCTGTTACTCCCAGTTCTACTGCTGCTGTTGTTACTTCCTGTTCTACTGCTGCTGTTGTTACTTCCTGTTCTACTGCTGCTGTTGTTACTCCCTGTTCTACTGCTGCTGTTGTTACTCCCTGTTCTACTGCTGCTGTTGTTACTTTCAGTTCTACTGCTGCTGTTGTTACTCCCTGTTCTACTGCTGCTGTTGTTACTTCCAGTTCTACTGCAGCTGCTGTTACTTCCTGTCCTGCTGTTGTTACTTCCTGTTCTGCTGCTGCTGCTGCTGCTGTTACGTCCTGTTCTACTGCTGCTGCTGTTACTTCCTGTTCTACTGCTGCTGTTGTTACTTCCAGTTCTACTGCAGCTGCTGTTACTTCCTGTCCTGCTGTTGTTACTCCCTGTTCTACTGCTGCTGTTGTTACTTCCAGTTCTACTGCAGCTGCTGTTACTTCCTGTCCTGCTGTTGTTACTCCCTGTTCTACTGCTGCTGTTGTTACTTCCAGTTCTACTGCTGCTGCTGTTACTTCCTGTCCTGCTGTTGTTACTCCCTGTTCTACTGCTGCTGTTGTTACTTCCAGTTCTACTGCTGCTGCTGCTGTTACTCCTGGCTGTTACGTCCTGTTCTACTGCTGCTGCTGTTACTTCTAGTTCTACTGCTGCTGTTGTTACTTCCTGTTCTACTGCTGCTGTTGTTACTTCCTGTTCTACTGCTGCTGTTGTTACTTCCTGTTCTAATGCTGCTGTTGTTACTTCCTGTTCTACTGCTGCTGTTGTTACATCCTGTTCTACTGCTGCTACTGTCACTCCCATGCTGCTGCTGCTACTGCTGTTATTTTCATCGAATTGTTATTTATTATTGTTCTTGTTGTTGTTTATTAATGTTGTTATTATTTTTATTAATGTTATTATTATTATTATTAACGATATTATCAAAGCTGCTGCTGCTGTTGCTATTATTGTCACCGAATTTTTGTTATTTATTATTATTATTGTTTATTATTATTATTATTGTTATTAATGTTATTATTATTATTAACGATATTATCAATATTATAAAAGCTGCTGCTATTGCTATTGTTGTCATTGAATTGTTGTTATTTATTATTATTATTATTATTAACGATATTATCGATATTATCATCATTGTTACTATTTACAAAAAAATGTTTAGCTGATTTTATTATTATTGTTATGATGATGATGATGATGATTATGTTTATGTTAAATATTATAATTATCATCACCACCACGTCATCATCATTATTTAGCAGCTACTACCATCACTAAGTACGTCAGAGACAGAGACAGGCAGGCGGACAGACATAGAGAAAGACACGCAAAGAGAAAGAGTGACACAAAGAAAGAGACAGACAGACAGACAGACTGACACAGAGAGACACACAGTCAAACAGAACCACAGACAGACAGAGACAGAGACACACGCAGACAGACAGACAGAGAGAGGTGGACAAAGAGAACCACACCCAGACAGACACAGACAGAGAAACACGGAAAGAGAGAGGGAGAGAAACAGACAGAGAGAGACATAGAGACAGACAAAGAGAGAGATGGACGAACAGAACTACAGGCAGACAGAGACACAGAGAGGAAGACAGACAGAGACAGAGATACACGGAAAGAGACAGAGAGAGGGAGACAGACAGAGAGAGGGAGACAGGCAGACAGAGACAGAGAGTCACGGAAAGAGACAGAGAGAGGGAGACAGAGAGCCAGACAGAGACACGGAAAGAGACACAGACAGACAGACATAGACAGAGATGTAGGAAGTGAAGAGAACCGAACCCCGGCCCATGAACTGCCCACAGATCAGCAGCACGATGAAGGAGGGGGCGGGCAGCAGTGTGGTCAGCAGCTCCATGGACCCTGCGGACACCAAGAAGACTAAGCTGAAGAAAGAGGCAGACAGTCTGGGTACGGCACGCAACGCGCGCATGCACCGCACATGGGCTCTCTCTCTCTCCCTCTCTCTCTCTCTCTCTCTCTCTCTCTCACACACACACACACACACACACACACACACACACACATTAAGCCGCTTCATCGCGCACACTCTCTTGAGTATGCAAGCCACACACACACACATTTTCAGTCAGTTCTCTCTCTGTCTGTCTATCTGTCTGGCTCTCTCTCTCTCTCTCTCTCACACACACACTCACACACACACACACACACACACATACATTAAGCCGCTTCATCGCGCACACTCTCTTGAGTATGCAAGCCACACACACACACATATTTTCAGTCAGTTCTCTCTCTGTCTGTCTGTCTGTCTCTCTCTCTCTCTCTCTCTCTCCCCTCTCTCTCTATCTCTCTCCCTCTCTCCTCCTCCCTCCCTCTCTCTCTCTCTCTCTCTCCCTCCCTCCCTCCCCCCTCTCTCTCTGTCTCTCTCTCTCCCTCACCCTCTCCCTCCCTTCCTCTCTCTCTCTCCCTCTCTCTCTCTCTCTGTCTCTCTCACTCACACACACACACACACACACACACACACACACACATACATTAAGCCGCTTCATCGCGCACACTCTCTTGAGTATGCAAGCCACACACACATATTTTCAGTCAGTTCTCTCTCTGTCTGTCTGTCTGTCTGTCTCTCTCTCTCTCTCTCTCTCTCTCTCTCTCTCCTCTCTCTCTCTTCTTCTCTCTCTCCCTCCCTCTCTCTCCCTCTCTCTCTCTCTCTCTCTCTCTCTCTCACCATCCTCAACCGTTATTCGATGTGTTGTTTCAATGCAAATCTTGTCGCTGCGTCTCTCAAATCAATTAACCTCGGTTTCCCCTTCTCGCTCCCCTCCTCCCCCTCCCTCTCCCCTCCCACCAATGTTTGTCGTTGATTTCCTGTTACCCTCCCCCACCACCCCCACTCACCCCACGTGTCGTTGCTATAGAAACGGAGCAGGAGGAGGAGGAGGACCTGTGTGAGGGGTACGGGGCGGGGCACATCCCTCAGGAGGGGGAGCCTGACTTCATAGAGACCCACTGCCACTGGGAGGGCTGTGCCCGGGAGTTTGACACCCAGGACGACTTGGTCAAGGTTGGTGAGGGCTGTGTCCGCCTGGTCCTGGCTTGCTTGTTCCTTTTGTCTGTTCTGTTTTGGTGTATGTCTGTTCCTTATGTTTGTTCTTCTTGGAGTGTGTCTGTTTCTTGTTGATGTATGTCTGTTCCTTTTGTCTGTTCTTTTTGGTGTGTGTCTGTTCCTTTTGTTTGTTCTTCTTGGAGTGTAATAATAATAATAATAATAATAATAATGGTATTTATATAGCGCTGGATCTTGTGCAGAGACAAATCAAAGCGCTTTCGCACCAGTCATTCACACGCATGCATAACTCTAATACTGCAGAAACTAAAGACAAGGAAGGGCAGGCAAGGGAGGCTATTTTGGGATGTTGATGTATGTCTGTTCCTTTTGTCTGTTCTTTTTGGTGTATGTCTGTTCCTTTTGTCTGTTCTTTTTGGTGTGTGTCTGTTTCTGTTTCTTGTTGATGTATGTCTGTTTCTTTTGTGTGTTCGTTCGTTCGTTGTTCGTTCTTTAGTTTGACGTCTTTTCACTGTAAGTGATATTTTTGTGTGTTCTTTTGTCTTTCTGTTTCTTTTGTCTGTCTGTTCTTTTGCATGTCTGCTTTTTCTGTCTGTCTGTTCTTCTGTCTGTTCTCTTGTATGTCTGTTGTTTTGTATGCCTGTTCTTCTGTCTGTTCTTTTGTATGTCTGCTTTTTCTGTCTGTCTGTTCTTCTCTCTGTCTGTTCTTCTGTCTGTTCTCTTGTATGTCTGTTCTTTTGTATGTCTGTTCTTCTGTCTGTCTGTTCTGTCTGTCTGTTCTTTTGTATCATGTTCCTTTTGTATGTCTGATCCTTTGTTTCTTCTGTATGTCTGTTCTTTTGTCTGTCTGTTCCTTTTCTTTGTTCTGTTTGTTCCTTTGTTCCATTTGTATACGTGTTCCTTTGTCTGCTCCTTTTGTATGTCTGTTTCTTTTGTATGTCTGTTTTTGTATTTTCTTCTGTCTGTTTGATCTTGTGACTGTCGGTTCCTTTGTCTGTTCCTTTGTCCATTACTTTCTTTGTCCGTCTGTTCCTTTGTCTGTCTTTGTCAGTTCATTGTCTCTTCCCTCTGTCTGTTCCCTCGTCTGTTCGACTGTTCCTCAGTCTGTCTGTTTTGTTGTGTGTGTGTTTTGTGTGTGTGGGTTTGTTTTTTTTCTTGGGGGGGGATTTTTTTTGGTTTGTTTTGTTTTGTTTTGTTTTTTTTGTCAGCCTGTTTGTCTCTTCATTCATATGTCTCTTTGTTGTCATGGAGGTCCATCGGCTAATGATGTGTTTGTGCGTGTGTGTGTGCATGTGGGTGTGTGCGTGCGTGTGCATGTGTGTGTATGCGTGTGGATGCGTGACCGTGTGTGTGTGTGTGTGCGCGCGTGAACAGCACCTGAACCAGGACCACATCCAGACTAACAAGAAGGCGTTCATATGCCGGTGGCGGGAGTGTAGCCGTGAGGAGAAGCCCTTCAAGGCGCAGTACATGTTGGTGGTCCACATGCGGAGACACACCGGGGAAAAGCCTCACAAGTGTACAGTGAGTCGGGGTGGGGGTCTGGGTCTGGAACGGTTGGCACGTGCTTTGTGTGTGGGGGGCGGGGGGGAGGGGCTGTGGGGGCGGAGGGCTGGAGGAACGGTGTGTGTGTGGGGGGGGGGGGGGGTATTTGTGTGTGTGTGTGTGTGTGTAAGTTTGTGGTGGAAGAGGCGTGTGTATGTGTATGTATGTGTGTGTGTTGGTTTGTGTGTATGTGAACAGCACCTGAACCCTCTCTCCCTCTCTCTCTCCCTGTCCCTCCCTCTCCCTCCCTCCCTCTCTCCATCTCCACCCTCTCTCTCTCTCCCTCTTTCTCCCACCCCTTCTCTCTCTCCCTCTCTCTCTTCCCCTTTCTCTCTCTGTCTCTCTCTATCCCCCCTCTCTATCTCTCTCTCCCTCTCTCTCTCCCCCCTCTCTCTCCCTCACTCCCTCTCTCTCTCTCCCTTTCCCCTCTCTCTCCCTCTCCCTCTCTCTCTCTCCCTCTCCCCCCCTCTCTCTCTGTCTCTCTCTATCCCCCCTCTCTATCTCTCTCTCCCTCTCTCTCTCCCTCTCTCCCTCCCTCTCTCTTCTCTACTGCTTTCTACCAACCCTCCATTTCAGCTCTTCATCTCTAATCCTGGCACGTGTGTACTCATGCACATTCACAAATGGATTTGTGCGTACATTTGTGCATGCATATGAATCCACAGTTATAGACTTGTTGTATAAACATGGAGCACTGATATTTGAATTATCAACTGTGTGTGTGTGCGTGTGCGTGTGCGTGCATATGAATCCATAGTTATAGACTAGTTGGGTTTTTTTAATTTTCACAGGGTACCTGATATTCAAGTGAGTAACACTGAATCAAGTCACATTATTATTATACCCACCACCTACATACTATTTACAATGACTGTCATACTAGTAACCTTGTCCTGGCATCCCTGTGTGTTTCAGTTTGAAGGCTGCAACAAGGCGTACTCTCGGCTGGAGAATCTGAAGACCCATCTGCGCTCACACACGGGAGAGAAGCCCTACCTGTGTGAATTCCCAGGATGCACCAAAGCCTTCAGCAATGCCTCCGACAGAGCCAAGCATCAGAACCGCACTCACTCCAACGCTGTGAGCTGATTGGCTGATTTCCTTTGTTACTGGGTGTCTGATTGGTTAGCAAGGCTGGGTTCTTATGTAATCGGGTGCCTTATCGGTTGGCAAGACTGGTTTCTTATGTATCTGATTAGTTTCCCAGATGCTGGTTTCTAATGTAATCAGGTGCCATATTAGATAGCAAGACTGGTTTCTTACATGTCTGATTTGTTTCCTAGAGGCTGGGTTCTTATGTAATTGGATGCCTTATTAGATCGCAAGACTGGTCCCTTATGTAACAGGATGTCAGACTGGTTTTCCATTGGCTGGTTTCTTATGTAACCAGGAGCCTTACTGGTTGCTAAAAATGTCTGTTGTTGAATGGTACTTGTGGCTTCTTCGAATATTTGTAGTTGCCTGCATGGCAGATTTAAGGGAGATGTTAATTATTCTGGAAGAAAACGTGTTCGTGTGGTGTGGAAGTTAAAGAGAGGCGACACTTATCTGTGCTTCCTCTCAGTTTCATGCAAATCTGTTCTATCAAGTCCTCCCGTCTGTCGTCGCCATCATCTTTACTATCATCATCACAGTCATCATGTTCTTCTGTTTATTCCGTTTTTACTTCTACCTACTTTTGCATGAGAGTGTGTGTATATGTGTGCACGTGCAAGTTTGTGTCTGTTTGTGTGTGCACGCATGCAAGTGTGTGTGTGTGTGTGCTTTGTGTGTAAGTCTGTGTGGTGTGTGTATGAAAAAGATAAAGAAGAGAGACAAAAGAAAAAGACAGTTAAAACAAATGAAGGACACAATTGAAACTAACCAACAAACACAAGAGAACCAGCCGCCGTGGCAGAGCGGTTAGCGCCACAGACTGACGACTGGGAGGACGCGGGATCGATCCCCATCAGATGAGAGATACTTCGGCCTTATCCAGCTCCTACCCAGAGCTGAGTGTGCTGTGGGCTCAAACAGGAAGACTGGGACCCACACAGTCGAGAGTCATCCACTTCACGGTTGCATCTTTGGGAGTGTAGCTCAAATGTCCTGACCAGCACTGCAAGTGTCTGTATCTCTTGGGCCTGGTTGACGCTGGGATGTACATTATGAGAGCACAGCATTGTCAAGTAGTCCCAAACCGAAATGGACACCCCCCACCCCCTCTCCTCCCCCAAAGCAGTATCCTCAACACCCCACTCATCATCAAAAGAAAAAGAAAACAGCATGTCCCATGTCCTGAGGTATAATAATGATGATGATAATGATGATGATGGGTTTGTTCCAATGTGCTTTTTATTTTTTACCTGTCAGCCAGCTGAATCGGTTGCATAACCAGCGTGGACTTGAAGTTGTGTACCTTGTGTGTGGAGAGAGTTACCACTCTTTGTTGTTTGTTAAGCATTCACTCTCCTAGTCTCATTGTTCTTTGATGATAAAAATAATGTGGTTTTTTTAACAGATAAATGATAGTGATAATGATAATAATAATAATATCAACAACACTGATGATGATAATAACACTGATAATAGTATCAGTATCGGTATCAGTAGCTCAAGGAGGCGTCACTGCGTTTGGACAAATCCATGTACGCTGCACCACATCTGCCAAGCAGATGCCTGACCAGCAGTGTAACCCAACGCGCTTAGTCAGGCCTTGAGAAAAAAGAAAAGATAATAATAGTAATAATAATAATGATAATAATGCTAATCATGATGATGATAATAATGACAATAAACAGACCCACTCATGCACACATGCACGCACGTGTGCACACACACACACACACACACACACACAGATGTTTTACTCCATCTTAAAATGTAATAATATCATACCTGAATATTTTTTTTCTTCTATGATAACTGATGTGTGCGTGGTGATCAGGGAAAGGTGGTCAGTTACTCCTGTTTCTCTTTGATATATTGCTGGCGGGCATTTTGAGCAAGCCAAAAGAAAATCTTCTGTTTTGGTGGAAGCAGACAATAAAGTATTTTAAACTGAATTGAAAACTGTCCACGTGTGCCCTGTCTGCACAGAAACACGCCTGCAAAGCGGCAGGCTGATGATAATAATGATAATAATCATAACAACAGACAGACAGACCCAAGAGTAAACTGTCAACGAGTGTCCTTTCTGCACAGAAACCCTACGCCTGCAAAGCGGCAGGCTGCAGCAAGCGCTACACCGACCCCAGCTCTCTGCGCAAGCACGTGAAAACCGTGCACGGCCCTGACTTCTACGCCAACAAGAAACACAAGGGGGAAGGCTGCAAGCAGGAAGAGCCCGACCAGGTCAGTCTGAGACTGTGTGTGTGTGTGTATGTGGGGAGTGGGGGGAGGAGATGGGGAGGGGGTCTGGGGGGGTGGGGGGGGTTAGGATGTGGGGATTCCCCCTCACGTCCCCCAGGGGTCTCCAGAATGTCCCCTAACGTATCTTAAAAATGTAGCACAGGGGTCAGTGCTGGACCCCTCGCTTTACTAACCAGGCGTTCTATTGACTGTTGTTTGTTCATTTGTTTGTTTGTTTGTTTATTCATTCATTCATTATTTATTCATTCATGTTATGTTAATTTTGCACTCCACACATGCATGCACACATATTATTAGCATTACGCTGTAAACAGAGTTCCATTAAATCATTTATTGTAACTGTTGGATATAAATGGATAGATGAATAAATAAGTAAATATATAAATAACTAAATGAATGAATGAACTGATTAATTGATAAACACATAGGCACATGTTAGCCAACAGAACACATACATTTTTTTAAAAGTCCCACAAGGGTGTGTGCTGGACCCTGTCTTATTATCAGGGCGTTCTGTTGACTGATCAGTATCTGCTTGTTTATTTATTCACTCAGTCATTCATATCCTTATTTATTCATTTCCCTTATTTATTTATCTATTAATTCATTTTCTTATTTACTATTTATTATCTTCTTTTTTTTTTCTTCCTTTTTTTTATTTTTTTTTTATAGTAGATTAATTTATTAAGACTTCTGTTGACTGACTGACTGCTTTCCAGGATCATGAGGAGAGAGACGAGGGGGGCCACCGAGGGGTGGAGGAGAGGGTGATGGTGACCTCTGTACATGGAGGCAGTGTTGGAGAGAGGCGTCGGTCCCAGGTAAGTTCTGGGTGGTGTGGGCAGGGGGAGTGATGGAATGAAGGGGGATGGGGGTGGGGGGACCCTGTTTCAGGCAGTGAACCACTGGGTGTTCTGCTGGTTAAACAAATCTTTATTCTGAAAACGTATTAAACATATACATATGAACAGTTCTGCTGGTTAAACAAATCTTTATTCTGAAAACGTATTAAACGTGTACACATGAAAGTTCTGCTGGTTAAACAAATCTTTATTCTGAAAACGTATTAAATGTGTACACATGAAAGTTCTGCTGGTTAAACAAATCTTTATTCTGAAAACGTATTAAACGTGTACACATGAAAGTTCTGCTGGTTAAACAAATCTTTATTCTGAAAACGTATTAAACGTGTGCACATGAACAGTTCTGCTGGTAAAACAAATCTTTATTCTGAAAACGTATTAAACGTGTACACATGAAAGTTCTGTTGATTAAACAAATCTTTATTCTGAAAACGTATTAAACATGTACACATGAACAGTTCTGCTGGTAAAACAAATCTTTATTCTGAAAACGTATTAAACGTGTACACATGAACAGTTCTGCTGGTTAAACAAATCTTTATTCTGAAAACGTATTAAACGTGTACACATGAACAGTTCTGCTGGTTAAACAAATCTTTATTCTGAAAACGTATTAAACATGTACACATGAACAGCTATGCTGGTAAACAAATCTTTATTCTGAAAACGTATTAAACGTGTACACATGAAAGTTCTGTTCGTTATACACATTTTTATTCTGAAAACGTATTAAACGTGTACACATAAACAGTTCTGTTGATCAAACAAATTTTTATTCTGAAAATGTATTAAATGTGTACACATAAACAGTTCTGGTGATTTAAACAAACCTTTACTCAGTAAACATATTAAACTTGTACACATCAACAGTTATGTTGGTTTCAACAAATCTTGACTCAGAATACATATTTAACATGTACACATGACCATATAGACAAGTGTTTACTCAGAATGCATATGAAACATGTACACATAAACAGTTTAAACAAACCTTTACTCAGAAAACATATCAGGCATGTACACATAAATAGTTCTGTTGGTTTACACAAACCTTTACTAAGAATTAATTAAATGAATTAAACGTGTTTAATGAATTAAACGTGCACACATAAGCAGAGCAGCAACAATCCAAAAGCTTTAATCATGCTCGTGCTCATGATGAACCATTTGGGGCTTTGTTTGGCTTGGTTTACTTCTGACAGTTGGTGTATGTCACACAAATGCAGTAACTACATTGAAGTAAACAGTTTACAGTTACATTTGATGATGATGATAAGGATTACCATGACGATGAATCCTAATGGTGACAATGACGATGATAACGGTAATGACCATGACAGGCTAACCTCAACAGTCATGATGACAGTGATAATGACATATGATGATAATGACGAGGAATCCTAACAGTGATGATGATAATGACGATGATGACGGTAATGACCATGACAGGCGAACCTCAACAGTGATGATGGCGATGATAGTGACATATGATGATAATGACGAGGAATCCTAACAGTGATGATGATGATGAACCCTAACAGTGATGATGATAACGACGATGATGACGGTTAACAACCTCAACAAACAAACCCTAACACAACACACAAACTCTTCCCCCACCGCCCCACAGGACACGCTGGGGTCAGGCCCGCAGTCGCAGCCGTCGCCCCAGAGCAGCCCCGAGGTCAACGTGACCTACGGCCTTCAGCCGGACGGGGTGCCGGAGCACATGGTGACCTCGCCCCTCAGCCAGGGTGACCCCGGGCTCCTGCCCTCCCCGCCCTCCTCCCTCTCCACCCTCCAGCAGGAGGACAGCATGACCTCTCCGCCCTCCTCCGCCCCCGCCCCCTTTGGGGAGACTGGTGGTGAAGGGGGCGGAGGGGAGGAGGAGGAGGGGGGGATTGGGATGCTGGAGGAGGAGCTGGAGGAGGAGGAGGTGAGGAGAAGAGAGAGAGAGTGAATGAATGATGGTGTGGAGAGAGAGAGAGTGAATGAATGAATGATGGTGAGGAGAGAGAGAGAGTGAATGAATGATGGTGTGGAGAGAGAGAGAGTGAATGAATGATGGTGTGGAGAGAGAGAGAGTGAATGAATGATGGTGTGGAGAGAGAGAGAGTGAATGAATGAATGATGGTGAGGAGAGAGAGTGAATGAGTGAGTGAACAAAGAAATGAGTGAACGTATGAGTGAGTGAACATACATATGACTGAATGAATGAGTGAACAAATGAACTGATGGATGAATGAATTAATTCTCGTTGCTGTTGTTTTTATCTTTGTTGACTATAACTCAGCAAACCACACACTCACCAGGCCACATCGCCGAGAACACACCACACCTCACCTCACACACACACACACACACACACACACACACACACACACACACACACCACACACACACACACACACACACACCACACCACACACACACACACACACACACCACACCACACCACACCACACCACACCACATCACACACACACACACACACACACACACACACACACAAGCGCATGAAAACAAGCGTATAAATGAGAGAGGGGGAAGGGGGGAGATAGTCCTCTCTCTTCAAAGCGCTCCCCGGACAGTGGTGACACAGGGACAGAATGGGTGACAGGTTGTTCCTGTCTTTGTGTGGCAGGTACCCGGGGTGAGTGGCGGGGTGGTGGTGGCCCGGCGACAGCAGGTGAGCACCGGCCAGGTGCTGCACAACAGGCTGAAGGGTCGGCTCCAGGCCAAGGTCACCTCGCCCCCCATCCCTCCCCCCTCACACCTGCCAGACCACCCTGACACAGGTGATGATGATACTCTGTCTGTTGGATGTGGCTGTCTGTCTGTCTGTTGGTGTCTGTCTGTCTGTCTGTTGGTGCTGTTTGTTGCTGTCTGTCTGTCTGTCTGTTGGTGCTGTCCGTCTGTCTGTTGGTGCTGTCTGTCTGTCTGTCTGTTGGTGCTGTCTGTCTGTTGGATGTGGCTGTCTGTCTGTCTGTTGGTGCTGTCCGTCTGTCTGTTGGTGCTGTCTGTCTGTCTGTTGGGTCTGTCTGTCTGTCTGTTGCTGTCCGTCTGATGTTCTGTTGGTGCTGTCCGTCTGTCTGTTGGTGCTGTCCGTCTGTCTGTTGGTGCTGTCTGTCTGTCTGTTGGTGCTGTCTGTCTGTCTGTTGGGTCTGTCTGTCTGTCTGTTGCTGTCCGTCTGATGTTCTGTTGGTGCTGTCCGTCTGTCTGTTGGTGCTGTCTGTCTGTTGGTGCTGTCTGTCTGTCTGTTGGTGCTGTCTGTCTGTCTGTTGCTGTCCGTCTGATGTTCTGTTGGTGCTGTCCGTCTGTCTGTTGGTGCTGTCTGTCTGTCTGTTGGTGCTGTCTGTCTGTCTGTTGGTGCTGTCTGTCTGTCTGTTGGTGCTGTCCGTCTGTCTGTCGGTGCTGTCTGTCTGTCTGTTGGTGCTGTCTGTCTGTCTGTTGGTGCTGTCTGTCTGTCTGTTGGTGCTGTCCGTCTGTCTGTTGGTGCTGTCTGTCTGTCTGTTGGTGCTGTCTGTCTGTCTGTTGGTGTCTGTCTGTCTGTCTGTTGGTGTCTGTCTGTTGGTGCTGTCTGTCTGTCTGTTGGTGCTGTCTGTCTGTCTGTTGGTGCTGTCTGTCTGTCTGTTGGTGTCTGTCTGTTGGTGCTGTCTGTCTGTCTGTTGGTGCTGTCTGTCTGTCTGTTGGTGTCTGTCTGTCTGTCTGTTGGTGCTGTCTGTCTGTCTGTTGGTGCTGTCTGTTGGTGCTGTCTGTCTGTCTGTTGGTGCTGTCTGTCTGTCTGTTGGTGCTGTCTGTCTGTCTGTTGGTGTCTGTCTGTTGGTGCTGTCTGTCTGTCTGTTGGTGTCTGTCTGTCTGTCTGTTGGGTCTGTCTGTCTGTCTGTTGCTGTCCGTCTGATGTTCTGTTGGTGCTGTCTGTCTGTCTGTTGGTGCTGTCCGTCTGTCTGTTGGTGCTGTCTGTCTGTCTGTCTGTTGCTGTCCGTCTGATGTTCTGTTGGTGCTGTCTGTCTGTCTGTTGGTGCTGTCTGTCTGTCTGTTGCTGTCTGTCTGTTGGTGCTGTCTGTCTGTCTGTTGGTGCTGTCTGTCTGTCTGTTGGTGCTGTCTGTCTGTCTGTTGGTGCTGTCTGTTGGTGCTGTCTGTCTGTCTGTTGGTGCTGTCTGTCTGTCTGTTGGTGCTGTCTGTCTGTCTGTCTGTTGGTGCTGTCCGTCTGTCTGTTGGTGCTGTCTGTCTGTCTGATGCTCTGTTGGTGCTGTCTGTCTGTCTGATGCTCTGTTGGTGCTGTCTGTCTGTCTGATGCTCTGTTGGTGCTGTCTGTCTGTCTGTCTGTCTGTTGGGTCTGTCTGTCTGTCTGTTGGGTCGGTCTGTCTGATGCTCTGTTGGTGCTGTCTGTCTGTCTGTTAGTGTCTGTCTGATGTTCTGTTGGTGCTGTTTGTTGCTGTCTGTCTGTCTGTCTGATGCTCTGTTGGTGCTGTCTGTCTGTCTGTCTGTTGGTGCTGTCTGTCTGTCTGTCTGTCTGTTGGTGCTGTCTGTCTGTCTGTCTGTCTGATGCTCTGTTGGTGCTGTCTGTTGGGTCTGTCTGTCTGTCTGTTGGTGCTGTCTGTCTGTCTGTCTATTGGTGCTGTCTGTCTGTTTGTCTGTTGGTGTCTGTCTGTCTGTTGGTGCTGTCTGTCTGTTTGTCTGTTGGTGTCTGTCTGTCTGTCTGATGCTCTGTTGGTGCTGTCTGTCTGTTGGTCTGTCTATTTGTTGTTCTGTTTTGTCAGCAACAGTGCTCCATATTTTTCAGGGTGTCAGTGTCTTTGAAGTGATGCTGTGTTTTGTCGCAGACGTGAGATCAGGACAGCTGGCGTTCACGGAGATCCGGAACAAGAATCCCAAGAACTCAGGCCACAGCCCCATGCCGAAACGGATTTCTGATCTGTCAGGTGACTATCGTGATGATTATTATGAATCTGATGGTGATAATGTTAATGATTATCGTCATTTGTTATTGTTGGTTATGGTGGTAGTGGTGGTATTAGTAGAGTTGTCGTTTTTGTTGGTGGTTGCTGTTTCGACGAAAAGTAATATAATGCGATGCAGTACAGTACAACATCCCACAGCACAAAGGAGGAAGGTGGCAGAATGGTTAAGATGCTTATCTGCAAGTACAGACAGTCCGTGAGGGTCAGGGTTCGAATCCCACTCTCCCCCTTTCTCCCAGGTTTGACCGGAAAATCAAACAGAGTGTCTAGTCAGTTGGATGAGACAATAAACTTGGTGCTTCGAAAAAGAACCCATGGCAACGATAGTGTTATCCCCTGGACAAATTCTGCAGAAGAAATCCACTCTGATAGGTACACAAATATAAATGCATGCACTCAAAGCCTAAGCCTCGGGTTATGCTGCTGGTCAGGCATCTGCCTAGCAGATGTGGTGTAGCACATATGGATTTGTCCGAATGCAGTGACGCCTCCTTGAGAAATTGAATCTGAAATGCAACAACAACATACAACAGCGACAACACAACAGACTACACAACTCAACACAATACAATTCAGCATAACACAACTCGGCTCAACACAACACAAAACAACAGCACAACAAACTGCACAACACAACACAATACAATACAGCATAACACAACTCGGCTCAACACAACACAAAACAACAGCACAACAAACTACACAACACAACACAATACAATACAGCATAACACAACTCAGCTCAACACAATAATAAATGATAATGATATTAATGATATTTATATAGCGCTGAATCTTGTGCAGAGATAAATCAAAGCGCTTTCGCACCAGTCATTCACACGCATGCATAACTCTAAAACTGGAGAAACTGAAGACAAGGAAGAGGCAGGGAAGGTTGAGGCTATCTTGGGAAGAGGTGGGATTCAAAGCCACACAACAAACTACACAACTCAACAACAACGATGACGGCTTTGCTTTCAGTTCGAGACCCCAGCAACCCCTCGACATCCACAGTGGTGGAGAGCAGCCGCCGGAACAGTAACAGCAGCTCTCTCAGCTCCTACATGAGCAGTCTGAGGTCTGAGAGCAGTCCCTTCCAACCCATGGGCAGCAAGATGTCCTCACGGAGGTCTTCAGAGGCGTCGCAGGTCAGGGACACGGCACTGTCTGGTGGTGGTGGTGGTGGTGGTGGTGGTGGTGGTGTGGTGGTGATGGTGGTGGTGGTGGTGGTGTGGTGCTGATGGTGATGCTTGTGGTGGTGATGGTGGTGGTGATGGTGATGCTTGTGGTGGTGGTGATGGTGGTGGTGCTGATGGTGGTGGTGGTGATGGTGGTGGTGGTAGTGATGGTGTTGATGATGGTGATGGTGGTGGTGGTGATGATGGTGGTGGTGGTGCTGATGGTGGTGGTGGTGGTGATGGTGGTGGTGGTGATGGTGGTGATGATGGTGATGGTGGTGGTGGTGGTGGTGATGATGCTGATGGTGGTGGTGGTGGTGGTGGTGGTGATGGTGGTGGTGGTGCTGATGGTGGTGGTGGTGGTGGTGGTGGTGGTGGTGCTGATGGTGGTGCTGATGGTAATGGTGATAGTGTTGGTTTTGTTTGTTTTTTTTGGGGGGGGGTTTGTTTAGTTTTGTTGTTTTTTTTTGGGGGGGGGGGGTTGTTTGCTTGGGGGGGGGGGGGGGTTGGTACTGTTCTACTGGTATTTTGTGGTACTGTTTTTCTGTTGGATTTTTTTTGGGGGTGGGGGGTACTGTTTGTTGTTGTTGTTTTGGTTCTGGTTTTCTGTTGTTTTTGAGGGGGGTTGGGGGGGGGGGGGTTGTTTCTTTCTTTGGTAGCTAGGTTGGTTTGGTGTAGTATTTTTGGTACTGTTATTTATGTGTGGGGGTGGGGCTGAAGGTTTTTTTTAATGCTGTTTTTCTGTTGTTTTTCGTTTCTTTGACTGTAGGGGTTTGTTGTGGGAGGGGGGGTTACAGCTTTTTTTGTTTGTTTTGTTTTGTTTTTTGTTGTTGTTGTTTGTTACTGTTTTTTATGTTTTATTTTTTCATGGGAGTAATTTGGTGTGGAAATGAAAATGGGATTGCAGCTGTTTGAGGGTGATAGTTGTGTTCTTGCTGGTTGTGGTGGTGTTGGTGTTTTTTCCACACGTACAAATCAGCCACAGAATTCCAAATAATTCACTAATTCCCAAGACGGGAAAACTCTCAACATGTCCATCATTTGTTTGGTGTTTGTTGTTGTTTATTTCACCCCGACCTTCCTCCGTCCCTCTCCCGCAGATGGACAGCAATCGTCTGAGCATCAACAACTCTCCGTACGAGTATGACATCACGGGTAACCGGCCACCTCAGACGAGCGCTACCAGCTCCGTGAGCTGTTCCCGACGCTCCAGCGAAAGCAGCAGCTGCAACGCCGTGGGCGCTATGGCCGCCATGATGCAGAAGGCAAACCTGGGCTCCCAGCCCAACCTGCCAGGGGCTGCGTCCGGCCAGCCCAAGAGCTCCCTCATGCAGAGTCCGCCCAACAAGTACTCCAGCGAGCGTCTGGCCAGGTTAGTTTGGGGATGGGTGGGTGGGAGGGGGGAGGGAATATGGTTGGTGGTAGGGTTTGGGTTTACAACAAAACAACAACTGTGGTTCAGTTATAGATTTTTGTGTTTGAAAACGAAACTGTGGTTTGTTTCAGTTTATTGTATTCATGGAATGATCGTCGTTACTCGTAAATTTTATGGTAGTTGTCATCATCAGCTTCATTGTGATTTTCATTGTCATCATCATCATCATTACAGTCATTTTCACCATCAACGCAGTTGCCATGATTATCGTCATGACATCATCACTATGTTGTTATCATCCTCGTCAGTATTATCACCATTGTCATTGCCACCACATGACTTTGAGATCACATTACAGTGGAAAAAAATAACGACAGTAATTGTAATTAATAAACTACGTTTAACGCACATCACTGACCCAACTCATCCCTGTCCAGATATTTCGCTGCCAGAAAAGACTACGACGCCAACAAATCCACCTCAGCCAACACCACCACCACCACCAACAACAACAACCACCCAGACACAAAGAGCTCAGGTACCTCCACACCAAACTGCACCTCTCCAATGAATGACGTGACCGAGGGCGGAGAAAACAGGGAGGGACAGGACCGACGCCAAAAAGCTTTCGACGGCACCGCCCCCTCCAAGCCCCGCCCCCACCCCCGCCCTCCCGACGCACGCAGTCCACAGCAGCAGGCGGAGGAGGAGGAGAGCGAGAACAAGCCCCCCTCCACCACCACCACCCCCCCTGACCTGCACTCCCCTCGGGGCAGCATCACTCCGGACCTGTCGTCTGTGCCTGGCGACGACCTGGGTCTGCCTGGATACCGCTTCTCTGGGGACCTGGACGCGGAGTCTGCCCTGGAGGAGAGGCTGCTGGAGGATGGGGACGACATCCTGATCCCCGACGACATGCAGAGGTTCCTCAACGAGCGCTACCACAGCACACCCAGCCAGCCCACGTCAGAGGACATGCAGGTGTGTTATGTGTGTGTGTGGGAGGGTGGGTGGGGGTGTTTGTGTGTGTGTGTGTGTGAGCAGGGGAGGTTGTGATGTGTGTGTGTTGTGTGGGAGGAGGAGGGTGGGGGGTTGTTGTGGTGTGGGTTGTTTGTGTGTTATGGTGTTGTGTTTTATGTGTGTGTGTGTGTGGTGGGGGTTCTTTGTGTATTGTGGTGTGTGTGTGTGTGTGGGGCGGGGGTGTTTGTTGGTTGTGGTTTGTGTGTGTATGGTTGTGGTTTTATGCGTGTGTATGTGCTGTGTTAATGTGTGAGTGTGAGCATGTGTGTGCATGTGCTGTGAATCATAACAGTCATATTTTACACAAAAATCATAAAAGAGTAAAGGCTTACAGACACCACAGTAATGAATAAAACCAAACCAAACAGATGCTCAAGTATAAAAATAAAGAATTTTAAAAAAAAACAGACACTGTATTTTGAAACTATTCACATAAAGAAACCGTCCTGGTTGATCTCATACACACACACATGCACACGCACACACACACACGCACACACACACAAACACACACACGCACAGAGCCACACTCACACCTTACCCCCCCTGTCCACAGCGGCTGTACAACGAACGCTACCAGAGCAGCATCAACAGCACCAGCGACGCCCACCCGCAGCAGCGGCAGCCGTCACAGATGTCCTTCGGGGAATCCGGGGGACTGGACTCTGGCTGCGGGAGCCAGTCAGTCTGCGGCAGTCAGATCTCCAGAGCTTCCAGCAGTGCCGGAGGAAACTTTGCCGGTGACCAGCACCAGCAGTTGTCTCCCCCTCCCCCAGCAGCTCCGCCACCGCCCTCCATGTCCCAGCCCTTGACCCCTTACGGTGGGGGAGGTCAAGGTCACTTTTCACCGGGTGGTGGGGTGGTGGGGGTCGGGGGTTGCGACAGCGCCATGAGCTCCCCGATGCCGTGCGACAACAACAGCCCCTACCTCGGCCAGCCCCTCACTTCCTCCCCCCTCCCCTCCTCCTCCTCCTCCCCCTGGGGCCCACCCCAACCCCCTGCTCCAACCCAGCTCCACCACCACCACCACCACAACAACAACAACGACCAGGGTCACGTCCAGTGTCAAGGTCAGATGTCGTGTCAAGGTCACATGCAGGGTCAAGGCCAGATGCAGAGTCCGGGTCTTCAGGGTCAGATGGTGGCAGTGCAAGGTCCCATGGTGGGGGGACAGATGCCTGGGTATTTCTCCCCTCAGCATCAACAACAACAACCCATTCCTGCCCCTCACCCTCACCCTCACCCACACCCCCACCAGCAGCCGTGTCAGCAACACCACCACCACCACCATCACCAGACGAGACCAGGTCCCCCTCCCCCTCCTCTTCCTCCCCCACACAACAACCAGCCGATGCCGGTAGCCCCGGGCGCCATGAGGGGCGGACAACTCATGTCCCACGGTGGACACTGTCCCAACGCCATGCCCTCCCCGGGACACACCGCCCCGCCCCCCAACCCCTGCCAGCCACCCCCCAACATGTGCATGGTCAACGGCCACAACTGCCACATGATGCCGGGCTGCGGAGGGAATCATGGGATGCACGTCCCAGCACCCCCCGTCAACTGCTGGCATGGGGGTGGCGGTCAGGGGGCTGCCCCCACACCCCACTTCCAGAGCCCGGGGGGAGGAGGGGGGCAGTACCCTCAGAGCGGCATGATGAACGCCAGCGCTATGAACATTGCTGTGCCAGGGGGGCATGGCCCAGCCCCCAACCCCATGATGGGGGCAGGGATTGTGGGGGATCCGAACTCGAGCCGACGGGCGAGCCCCCAGGTGCAGGTGCCGCACATCAGCCAGTCGCTGATCCCCGCCAACGCCAAGGCCGTGAACCGCAGCAACGCCATGCCCCCCCGCCAGCCGATGATGGGTCAGCGAATGCCTCAGCAGCAGTCCATGATGTCCCCAGCACCCCCCCACCACCACCACCACCAGTCCATAGGCTTCCCTCCTCACCAGCAGCAGCCGAACATGTACAGCAACAACAGCAATGCCATGTACGGTGGAAATCAGTACAGGGGTAATGGTAATGCCTACCCTCAGATGTTCTCCGGAAGTGGCGGGGGTGGGGGCACGAGCCGAGGGGGACCCTTCCGCCCTCCCAACGTGGTGGTGAATGGTAACGCCGGACCCCACATCAATTCCGCACCTGGGGACTTTTCCAGACACCCCCAGCACCAGCACCAGCACCAGCAGCAGAGAGCTGTGATGCCTCAGAGTGGGGCGTCCACCCCTATCGGAATGTTCCGACACCCCCACCCGCCCTCCTCCTCCTCGCAGCACCCCGGGGGGTACCCCCGACCCCGGCGGTCACCCCAGCACCCCCACCCCCAGCAGCCCTACCCCTACCCCATGGAGATGTCCCCGGGATGTAACCAGGTGACCAGCTCCACAGACCGCAAGGAGGCCACCACCCCGCCCATCGAGGACTTCATGGAGAACATCACAGCCCTCTCCGCGGAGAACCTGGCGGAGAACGCTCCCTCCGACAGCGAGCTGGGCTCCCAGAGCTCCCTGGCTCTTCGGAGCGGCTCCAACAACCAGCAGCGGCTCCACCCGGTGCTGAACACCTCCAACATGGTGGTCAACGACATGAGTTCCATCCTTACCCAGCTGGCAGAGGAGAACAAATACCTCAGTCTGCGATCTTGAGAGCAGTGGATGGACCCTGTATTCAAGCCAAGACATTCGTGTTGCTAAGCCCTAAGTGCATGTGTTCTGAAGGTGATTAAGATGAATATCAGTCTTGAAAACACATACCTTAGTCTGCGATCTTGAGAGCAGTGGACTCGCACCCTGTTTCTCAGGCAACACATTCATGCGGTTAACCCCTAAAGCGCACGTGCATTCTGAAGGTGATTAAGATGAATATCAGTCTTGAGAACAAGTACCTCAGTCTGCGATCTTCAGAGGAGTGAACTCCCCCTGCATCTCAGGCAAGACCCTCACACAGCTAACCGCAAAGTACACATGTGTGCCGAAGGTGATGATGATGAATTTGAAAACAAGTACCTCAGTCTGCGATCATGAGAGGAGTGGACTCAGCCCTGGACTCTACCCTGTATCTCAGCCAAGACATTCACACGGCTTACCCACTAAGCACACATGTGTTCTGAAGGTGATGAAGATGAATGTCGGTCTTCAGAACAAGAACCTCAGTCTGCGATCTTGAAACATCAATGGAGTGGACACAGATCCTGTATCTCAGCCAAGACACTTGCACAACTAACCTCAAAGTGAATATGTGTGCTGAAATTGATGATGATGAATGTTGATCTTGATTTACTGACACAGGTGGAAAAGAAGAGAGAGAAAAAATCTCCAGCCCAGCAGTGTTGAAATGATGATGATGGACCATGGGAAAAAAGTATCCTGGACAAATATGGTGTCTGTTAGGAAAGGTCTGTAGCCTTGCAGTGCTAAAACGGGGCAGTGAATTTGTATCCACCGTGTCCTGGGTTCAGCATAGAAAGGTCCGGCCCTACCCTCACCTTCCACTGAGGGCGTTGCTTCAGTTCTAAACAGACGCTGGTATGTGCCAGGGCTTCACGCCCCTCAAACAACGAAACCTCCACAACACCAAGACCCCAGCATCAAACACCATGATTTTTGGGGCACAAGCCAATAGGTTGTAGCCTTCCATGTGTGCTGTTCTTAGTTTGGGAGGATTATTTACATTCTGTACGCAGTTTCACACTGCCGACTTTGACTCTGTGGTCAGCAGTGTATGAACTTGTAACTGATTTGAAAAAAACAAACAAAAATACCAACAGAACCTGATGCTGGTTGGAAAGAAGAACCCACATCTGTTAAGTGACATGCTGTTGTGGGTCAGGTCTGATAGCGGTGGTACCAGTGGTGAGAGAAACGCTCAGCATGAAAATCTGTTACCGTTTCAAAGTGTTGCCGTTTTTTCAGGTGCTGTGAGATTGGGGGGTGCTGGGACATGTTTTGTTGTTATGTGTACATTGTGCAACATGTTGTGTTGTTATGTGTACATTGTGCAACATGCTGTGTTGTTATGTGTACATTGTGCAACATGCTGTGTTGTTATGTGTACATTGTGCAACATGTTGTGTTGTTATAGTGTACATTGTGCAACATGTTGTGTTGTTAGACATGTTGTGTTGTTACGTGTACATTGTGCAACATGTTGTGTTGTTACGTGTACATTGTGCAACATGTTGTGTTGTTACGTGTACATTGTGCAACATGTTGTGTTGTTATGTGTGCATTGTACAACATGTTGTTGCATGCACATTATGTAACATGTTGTGTTGTTACATGTACATTATGCAACATGTTGTGTTAACATTAATCAACATGTTGTGTTGTTATGTGTACATTATGCAACATATGTTGTTACATGTACATCACAGAACATGTTGTGTTGTTACATGTACACACATACATCATGTGTTGTTACATGTACATTATACATGTGTTGTTACATGTACATTATGCACTGCTGCTGATTGTGAATGATTTCACCTCGTGTGTTTTGCTGAATGAGCTTCTCGCGTTTTTCTATCAAGGGTAAAAAATGAAAGTGCTTCTTCCCAGTTATTCCCCCTTACTCAAGGTCAATGTCTGTTTTCAGTGTGGAGGGATTTTTTTGTTGGTTTTTTTTTTTGTTTTTTTTTAAGTTGTTCCGTTTACCAGAGAAGGGAGGGAGAAAGTTTGTGTGTGTGAAGTGAGTGTGAGGTATTTTTAGCACATCGCTGTAATTATGTCTTATGTTTCTCCAGTTAGTTCACTTGAAATGAACAGCTGTGGTTGATTTTGTTCATTGTGAAACATTCTTTTTTTTCTTTTTCTATTTTACTTTTTCTTTCTTTTTTTTTTCTTTTTTTTTGCACATGAGCATGGTGATCAAGTGTTGGTATGTGCGAGTGTTAAGCAAGCAGGATTTCGATGGGTTAGACACATTACACTGAGATGTGTAACTGTCACCTTTGTAGCAAGAAGTGGAAGAACTTCTCACCCCTAACCCACCCACCTTTGTTTGTTTTTTTAATGCGTACCAGTTTTATTCTTGTTGGTTACATATTGGAGATGTGGACTTGTTTAAGATCTATGCACACGAAATATTTTTTATGAGTCTTCCATCTTTGTATTGAAACATTTGTGGCCTTATAAGATGGTTTTCATTTTACAGAGAAGGTCGTTGGAGCTTATAGAGTTACATATAAACATAGCGAGAGAGAGAGGGAGGGAGAGAGAGATTGGTATCTTTAGCAAAAATTACCTTTGAGAGAAATCAGAATTCTACAGAATAATTAGACTCACACATTTGGTTCCATCACAGTAGCTAGACCTTTCTGGCAGCTAAATATAGTTAGAAACATTTGTTTGGTGAAGTTCAGACAGATAACTGCAAGCAAGTCTGATGTTTCATGTGCCTTTTTCTCCCCTTTCTTTTAACCTTAGGACATGAGTCTTTCAATTCATGAACATTTCTGTGTGCTGGTAATTCTGTATGCATGGCAGTGATACGGTGTTAAAACAAAAAGAACACAAAAACAAAGACCCATTTTTGGGTATCATGACTTGAAGGAGTGTTCGTGTTGGTCATTCATGGGAGAAAAAAATGATCTAATTCGGTGAATAAAACCTCCCCGTCCAGTCCTTTTCAGCTTTCCAAATACTCGTTCATTAGGCAAAAAAGAAAGAACGGCATTTAGAATGATAGACATTTTAATCAAAGGGTAGTATGTCATCTCTTCCATTGTTTGGGGGGTTCTTTTGTTTCTGCTTATAAAAGAGCATTTGTTATAAAAGAGCATTTGTAAAAGAGCATTTGTTGGTGACAAACTTTTACCAAACTGTCAAAGCATTTTGGTTTTTTATTGTTGGCTGTTTCTTTCACTATTGTATTTTCCATGATAATAAGAATTGTAACCCAGTATCAATGTCAACAAATCTGTTCTTAGATACCACACAGGTAATGAAAGAAATTGCATCCTCCATAGTGATTATCATGAGTTCCCCCACCCCTTAACTGTTGTTCTGCCGGTTGAAATGTGTGCGTCCTCTTTTAGCTCATTTTGGCCTTTGATGTGGACACTTGTTCCGCTGGTGTGGGTTTATACAACTCCCATTGTGTTCTCTCTCTCTCTCTCTCTCTCTCTCTCTCTCTCTCTCTCTCTTTCTCTCTCTCTCTCTCTCTCTCTCTCTCTCTCTCTCTCTCTAGCTCTCTCTCTAGCTCTCTTTCTCTTTTTTTCTCCCTCATCTCTCATTCTGCCTCTGTCTTTCTCTCTTGTCTAATATCTTCATCCCAACACAACAAACATTTTCACAGCAAAGCTGGAATTCTCTCTATATACAGCGAATCTGTGTTTAAACTGTTGCCTTGCATAAAACCAAACAGAGAAAGTGTCATAATTGTTGGTCAGAAGATTATAATTATACACGTGTGTTCAGTCAGGTGCTGTATGGTTGGTTGTGTTACATTTGGTTGTGTCTTGTCAAATTTACACAGTTCGGGTGGAATGTTCACATGTGCCTTCTAATCTTCAATAACCATGAATCCACAGCTGACCACAAAATGGAATGATGTGATTTAGGAGAGAGGTTAAAAAACAACAAATGTAAATCTTTATTGCCTTCACATGTCCTGCGAGTGAATTGTTTTGCTGCAGCAAACACTGTTTCATCTGCAGAGAAACATCAGGGGACACAACTCTTCACATTCATTCCACAGCAGTTGTTAACCTTGGGGAAAATGGGGGAGGGAAAAAATATACTTGCAGTCAGGAAAAAAAAATAATAAAGAAGAAAGAAAAATGGATGGCATTGCACTGTAACGATAAGCTCTCCCTGGTGAGAGCAGCCCAAATTTCACATAGAGATATCTGTTGTGATAAAAGAGTAGTACAGTGCAATACAATAAAACAATATAACAATGCACTGCAATACAATACAATACAGTTCCAGTAGGCTTGTGTAATAATACCTTTACTCAGAGGTTCATAAATTTCTAGGATCCATAAGTTGCTTGCAAAATGCGATTTGTGATTTGATTAATATTTTTTCTGGAGTTAAGAAACTCTTCTGGAGCCATTTTCTGGTGCATTCATATTGATCTTTCTGGTTTGTTTGAAATTGTGCCTTGATTAGCAGTGGACAGACACACAATTTCCTGGGCAGGATATTCTGTCTACACAGGAGACAACATCACATATAATGCTCAGCATTTTTCATTGTCAACAAGAACTGAACTGTGGTCAGGAATCTCAATCCTCTGCTCTGTCAGGAATGAGTGGTTTCCTTTGTCAATATGTATAACGTTTTTTGTGTCAAGATTTATAACGTTCCCTTTTCAAGATTTATAATGTTGCCCTGGAAAAAAAATTACGTTTTGTTTGTGAAGCGTTGTTGTTTGTGAAGCGTTGTACATTGACGAAAATTACCTGTTGGTAAAATTACATTTTGTTTGTGAAGCATTGGTATGTTGTCTGGAATGATCTGTTGGTAAAAATGACAACATATTGTTCATGAAGCATTGTCAGTAACAATCACTTGGTAAAAATTACAACTTTTTGTTTTTGAAGTATTGATGTCTTGTCAGAAATTATCTGCTGGTAAAATTGCAACATGTTTGTGAAGCACTGCTTGTTGGCAAAAATGAACTGCTATCTTTGTTAAGAATGACACCGTTTTCTGTGTTAAGATCTACGGTCTTTCTTGTCAAGAACTACAACTTTTCTTTATGAAATACAGTTTTCCTTCTTCAAGGGGTTGTTTCCCTTGACAGTAGTGGTAGCTTTGTCTTTTCAAGCACTCACTTTCTCCTTGAGAATTATGGTTATGCTGAAAATTTTAAAAGACATTTTTTTTTTTTTTTTTTTGTTTTTTGGTTTTTTTTAGGAATAGTGGTTATGTTGTGTGTTGGGCACGTGTGCACATGCACACACACACACACATACGCACGCGCACGCACACACACATACACACACACGCACACACACACACACACACACACACACACACCTGTATGGCCCAGAAGATTTAGTAATGGCACTATGTTTGATAGGGACACAAAACTGAAATCAGACTGACAGTTTTGGGTGTATATCCATTTAGACATCAGAGACATTGAAAGCGTGCCGATGGTTTATACCCCGAAAGTAAAAGCTTAAAAACATTAGCATGAGGGAACCATTTCATGTTTAAATGATATAATTGTTTGGAAAAAAACAAAAAGAAACCAGGTGATGTTGAGACATTGTTATGCATAGATCAATAAAATCAGTAGGCTTGTATTTTTATCTTTTAATTGCTTGAGGTATACAATAAAAGGCTTCCCACCCAAACCTCCATCCAGGTAATTAAAGACGACAGAAAATATGTATTTATGTACAGTACTACCATTGTTTTATGCCAGAAGTTTTATGTACAAAGTTGACATGGATATAATATGCTGAAAACAGTGGACACAGAGGTGGCTTAATAAAAACATCTCTTTTTTTTTGTTTGTTTGTTTGATTGGAGCAGTCAGAGCACACGGTATATCTACTGACAGAAATCCTTTGCTGTTTTCTTCATTGTCATATCCTCATCACTGTTTTCAGATCTGGGGCTGAGAGAGAGAGGGAGAGAGAGGGGGGGGGGGTGAGATTGTGAGAGAGAGAGAGATTTTATATTTACACAAAGCATAATAATTCTATTGTCTGTGGATTCAGTTATCTGAAACAACAAATTTTACTTGCTAGAATTGATATTTTGAATATGTGTGTCATGCTTTTTTTATTTACATAGTATGTATGACGAAGATTTTTGATTGTCCGCAAATTTCAAATGCTGGTGCCTGGATATTGATATTTTGGGAAGAAAATCAAGTCGAAGGTTCTTGTTTTGGTTATTTGATTTTTTTTTTTTTAATCTACCATAAACACTAGCAACACAGAAATGATCTAATAGTGTGATCCAACTCACATTTCTTCAGAAAATACCTGTGGATGTGTTTAACAACACACTGGGTGGTTGAAACTCTCCAGTTCCTTTAGTTGTTCTTGGTGATTTTGTTTGTTGTCTGCATTTGTTTGTTCTTTCCTTCGTTGTGTTGTGGTCAGTCTGCCAAATGTAAGAGGTCATGAAAGGGATGTTCAAAGTCTGTCACCGCCATCAGTGAACGTCTTTCAGTTTGATAAACAGTTAGCGTAGAACTGACAGACACCTTAAAGTTGTTGAAGTCGTTGAAAATTTACAATACAGTAAATACAATACAGTGTAATACAATACAATATTACTGTATTAGTCCCTCACAGAGGGCGTTTTTGTCAACAATCATAAATGCATTGACAAGAGCAGTGCCATTGTACTGAAATTTACATTCACTGAGTACTGGTATAAGCTTTTTTAACAACCAAAGAAACACACACACGCACTCTCTCTCTCTCACTCTCTCTCTCTCTCTCTCTCTCTCTCTGCAGAGAAAATAAGGAAAGAACAATAGTCTTTTAATTCCTATCGGGTCCTACTATTACAACAACAAATTGTAGCACAAATTTAAATGTATTAAAAGATTTATTTCTTAATGAAATTTTTCATGATGGATGTTTGCACAAATCAAGAATGTGAAGAAGTGTAAGTGTTTGTTTTCTGTTTGTTCGTTTTATTGTTTTGGATTTGCATAGAAAGTAAGATGCTTCTGATCAGCTTTTGTGTGTTTTAACTAAATACAGTAAATTTGAATTTAGCGTGTTTGCCTGTCATTTTTGCAAACAAAATCATAGGTTCAGTTTTTATAATGTGTAACTTTTTTTTTTCTTTTTTAGTGTGTTTGCATCTCATGTTTGCAAAAATTGTAGGGTTGAATTTTTTTAAATGTGTAACTGATCTTTTTATTCTGTATTTGTTTATCTGTCTACCACAGAATACTCATCGAACTTGGTAGATTCTTTGCATAATGTGAACTTTTCTGTTGATTTTACATCATGATGGTGACGCTGGTTGGTTGGGTAATGCTGTGTTGAGATTATTCATTTCTCTCTCTTTTTTTAAACAGAATAAGCAAAAAACAAAAGAGAAAAAAAATATATATATATATTCCTTTATATGCAATGTGGACATAATATTTTTTTCTGATTAGGCCACCACTGGAGATTAATGTGTAAGCTGTTTCTTTTTGTCGAAGAAAACAAGTTAAGGTGTGTTGCTACCAGGAGAGTGTGTGTGTGTTCACTGTTTGTTATGTATACTTGTGGCTCTGTAGCCTGTTTGCAGGTCTTTCTCTGTGTGCTGTCTTCAACATTTGAAAAAAAAAAGTCTGTGTTGGGTAAAGGGAGGTTGAATGGAAGTGGGGGTAGGGGGTACAGTGCATTTACACTTGTTTATTTCCTGTTAATGTTTCTGCTCTAAACTCATACAGATCAAGTGGGGAAGGGACACTAACATACATCCATGGGGAGTTTGCAGCCTTGGCAGGCTTCCCTGCCATTTTGATGCAGTAAGAATTAGAAAACGCAAAGAAATAGACCAGTTGTTCCTTCAAAACTCATGTTGACAAAACCAGACATGCTGTAGGAGTTAGTTCCCTTTGACTGGGGTTTTTGCAAATGTAGGAACAGGGAAACTTTAACTGAAACAAATTTTATTTCCCTGGCAGTGCTTGTGTGCAGGGTTGAATGAGTAAGAGAAAAAAAACTACAAAAAAATTACCAACAAAAACATGGAGTTATATCGTGTGTTTCTTTCCTTTTTCCTTTCTCTCCTTCCGTTCTGTCCCCATTAATTCATTGCTTGTTGTTGTTGTTCTTTACATTTTCTGAAGGAAATGTGATCTCACCGAAGTTTTATCCTGCGATATTGAACGCTGTCATTATTCATCCTGTGGGTATTGATCCATTTCCAAAACAAGTGATTTATCAGCAGAAATCTAGGATGTTCTGAAATCCATCTTTTTGTAACATTGATCATTTTTGTGGAATATTTCTCACATCTCTTCAGTGCTGACAGGAGAAACAGATCCAGGTGGTGTTGTTTTCTGATTGTTCCTGTACAAATGTTTGTTTTTGTGGTTGTTTTCTAATTGTTCCTGTACAAATGTTTGTTTTTGTTGTTGTTTTCTAATTGTTCCTGTACAAATGTTTGTTTTTGTGGTTGTTTTCTAATTGTTCCTGTACAAATGTTTGTTTTTGTTGTTTGGTTGGGTTTTTTTTTTACTCTCAATGGGTTGCACATCTTGCTTGGATATTGTAGATATTTCCACCCACTTAACAAATGAATTGTCAGACATTTCTTAGCTATCATTCATCTCTCAGTCATCGGTCGTTGTTGGGGTTTTTTTTATGAATTTCAAGAAAAGACCACTTTCAGACAAAATGGAGATCAGTGGGTTTTGATTCTCCCGGTTTGACTATGCTGAATTCTGACTCTTTCCAAGTCAGTCGACAGGGGTTGTAGAACCTAATGTAAAAAAAAAAAGAAAAAAAAGACGTATCCAGTTCTTTACAGAGTGAAGCAAATGGAATGAATTTATCTGTATTGGAAACATGAAAATGTGCTAAGGTTTTGTTGTTGTTTTTTTGTTTTTGGTTGTTGCTTTTTTACAAGAGCACTGAAACACGCGAGCTGACAAGGAGAATTCTGTGAAAGGAATTCACCATCAAACATCTTTGCATTACATCGTGTTCCTGTAGCAATGGACATTTATATTGCCACTGTTGTTCACTGGGATTTCATATATTTTATTTTTCTTTTACATCAATGCATGCGTGATGACGCAGTCGCATGGCATGACTGTGGAATGTGACATCAAGGTTGAAGGGTTGTTGGTTCAAAATGTGATTTTCATGTGATTATTTGGATCATGTCTTGTGCGTTAATTTTGCGCGCGAGTGTGAAAATGGTGACGTAGTACAAACTGTTCTGATGACGCATAACTTTTTTTTTAACTCTTACATTGCATATGTATACATAGTATATATGAATACATTGCAGAATGATGCTGTATAGAATGTGTTAAAATCTGTCTTTGTCACAAAGCCTTTCACTCCTCTTTGGTTCATGTTGATGATGTTAGTCCTGTCGTTATGTGTAAATTGCATTAATGTTGATGAGAATCGCTAATTAGTCATGTCATTATGTGTGAATTATGTTAATGCTGATAGGCTAGTTAATGAGTCATGTTGTTATGTGTAAAACACTACTTATGAGGTTAGCTTATTAGTCAAATCATTATATGTGAAAATTATGTTTTTGTGATGTGGTTGGTCAAGTGTTATGTGCAAATTACATTAATGTTAAGGATGTTGCTCCTGCCGTCATGAATAAATTACATTAATGTTGATAAGAATAGCCATGTCGTTATGTGTAAAGTACGTTACTGTTGATGATGTTAGTGCTGTCGTTATGTGTAAATTATGTTAAAACCGGATGCATGTCAGTTCTTTTTTCTTTTTTTTCCAGAATCACTGTCATGTCTTGTTGTGTAGTGCCTTTTGGTCATCATGTCAGCCCTGAATTGGCCTGTTTGTGTTGGGGTCAGCTGGGGCAACAGTATCTGATTGGCCGTCATACCAACTGACCTCTTGTTTCACTGTAACTGCCCATGAAGCATTTTGTTTGAGACATGACCCATGCATCTCTCTCTCTCTCTCTCTTTGACAGTTTCTCACTTTCTTCTTTCTACATTTTCTCCCTAGTCGTCTCTCTCTTTCGCCCTCGCTTTTTTTTTCCCTCTCTCTCTCTCTCTCTCTCTCTCTCTGTATCTTTCTTAGTCTCTTTCTGTGTCTCTCTGTGTCTCCCTCAGCACAAGAACATCCATTGCTGCAATATTTGGTTTTCATTTTACATGTTTACACTGTGAGCTGTATCGTTTGTTATCTGGTGCATAACATTTTCGGAAAGATTATTTCACTTTTAGCAACAACCGTCAGTTCTCTGGAATTTGTGTTGAATGATTTGTTTTGTTTTCATGACGCCATTTTGAATCTTTTTTTTTTTTTTTTTTCTTTTGTACAGCCATACTGGAGAAGTAATCGTAAATAAGAATAATAATAATACATGGATGTTACATCAACAGTTACCATGATTGTTGAATATTTTGTCTCTGTGTGTGTTTGTGTATGTGTGAGTGTTTGTGTTTGTGTGTATCAGTGTGTTTGTGCGTGAGTGTGTGTGTGTGTGTCTTTGAGTTTCTGTGTGTGTGTGTGTATGTGTGTGTTACTGTGTATGGGTGTGTGTGTGTGTGTGAGAGAGTGTGTGTGTGTCTCTGTGTTCCTCTGTGTGTGTGTGCATGTTTGTGTGTGTGTGTGTGACTAAAGAGACTTCCCAACCCCTATAGTTTGCAGCTGTCAGAGAGATGTGAACAGCTTTGAAATAACGAAACAAAGTTTTGGATTTCTGTTGTGGAACACGAATGGGATCTACTCAATTTTGACACCTTCATGGACGGGCGCAATAGCAGAGTGGTTTAAGCGTTGGACTTTCAATCTGAGGGTCCCGGGTTCGAATCTCGGTAACGGCGCCTGATGGGTGAAGGGTGGAGATTTTTTTTCCGATCTCCCAGGTCAACATATGTGCACACCTGCTAGTGCCTGAACCTCCTTCGTGTGTATACGCAAGCAGAAGATCAAATATGCACGTTAAAGATCCTGTAATCCATGTCAGCATTCGGTGGATTATGGAAACTAGTACATACCTAGCATGCACCCCACCCCCCTGAAAGTGGAGTATGGCTGCCTACATGGCAGGGTAAAAACGGTCATACACGTAAAAGCCCACTCGTGTATATACGAGTGAACGTGGGAAATGCAGCCCACAAACGCAGAAGAAGACACTTTCATGAAACAGGAACACCGCCACACACACACTTTTCAGCATTCAGACATATCTGATGCACATTAAAACAGAACAGAAAAGGAACAATCAATTTTTTTTATTTGTGTTGGATGAAACGATCTTATAATTTCAACACATGATTGTAACTTCGGTGGGCATTAAAAAAAGGGTATAAATAATACCTTTTGGGGTTTTTTTTCAAAAGAATATTACAAAACGTTGTAAATTACAATTCTGATCAAACTCAAAAGCACTTTGACAGAGCACACAGTCACTAAAATATCAGAAAACATTGTAAATTACAACTCTGACCAAACTCACACAGTATAACATTCCTTGTTTACAAACAAAAGTAGCAAAGCAAAGCAAAATGATATATATTTTTAAAAAATTTAAAATAAAAAAGATTCATTCCTCCGTCCTTTTCTCAGAGCTGTGGTGGCAAGATGCACAACACAGTGCTGGCTTAAGTTGCCTCCCTTGTCTTGTGTTGCAGGGAGCTAAAAGTTAAGGCACTTACATCAAAATTCAGAAACGTACAAATTGTTCAGTGTGGTATTATGGCACAGTCTGTTTATAAAAATCATTATGTGAAGAGCTTTTTTTTTTCTATATGATAGTGTTTATTTTCAATGACTGGAAGCATTCAATGTTTTCTTCTTTTTTTTTTTAATAAAAATCTCTCTCTCTCACCTTTTGTGTGTGTGTGTGTGTGTGTGTGTTATTGTATAAACCCACTCGTTCCCTTATACAACAACAAAAGACCACACAAATATGATAAAACAATGAAAATATATACACAAAATACAGGGGTGGAACATAAATAACAAATCGAATTCAGGCAGACCATTCATAGACATTTAAAAGCAATATTATTAGACACAACTAATGCCCTCAGCTGATTTTCAACCCTGTTTCTTTCTTGACTTTGGAATTGCAATCACTTCTGGAAACCACAAACTGATATCAATGTCACAACAACAGACAATTTCTTATGGCATCTGAGCATTCATGCAGACTGAACACAAAACCGCACATTGATACAATCAAAAAATTACGTCTCACATATAAATTAAAAACATTCGCTGCGAGGACAGTCAAAAGATTTAGTTGGTTTGAGTATCTGATATCACGAGATGAAAAAAAATTGTGATCAGTCTCCCTCCAATTTATACTAACCTAATTTTAGGATGCTAAGAAGTTTCTCCGTAGAGCCCTGCCACTTATACATGAGTGTGTTTTATTGGTGGATAATACCAGTTTAAGAAAACGAGGGAATTTTCTAGCATATATCATAAAATAGCACACACTAACATTTCTTTTTTATAATAAAATAAAAAAAATTTAAAAAGCATGAAGATGAATAAAGGTATCATTAGGAGATCAGTTAAAAGGTGATCAGATGTCGACAAACAGACTTTGATCCCTGCTCTTGCACATCTAGCTGATGGAAAAACTTTCTGTTGGTTTTTTATTGCATTAGCGAGCAGATATGTTAGAGGTCAGGGAGCGTAGCGCCAAAGATAAAAAGCGCACATTCTACAGTTCTCATTTCAAACCGAAGATGATCATTCTCACTAATCAGTTGAGCACTGTAACTAATTTTTTTTTTTTTAAGTGCAACATCATGTCAACTACAACGTATGTGTGACACACTTACACACTGATGCCTTCAGAGGAAACAGAAAATAGTGGCGTGACCTTCACCTTGACAGCCAACACAACAGAACATGTTCGTTCACGTTTAACATTTCTTGTCAGTCTCTACAGGTTTCAATTTCTCAGGCCTCTTGCTGGACAGAAACGATGAATAACTGATCCGTGAGAAAGTCTATTTTGCTGTTCCAATTCTTCACTCTATGCTCTCTGTGTTGAAAGGTAATTTTGTTCAGAAAAGGTCTTCCAATTCTGAAGATACTCTTGAGTTTCACTGGTTTGTTTATAATTTCACTTGTCTTCCTTCTCTTTTTTTTTTTTTTTTTTTTTTCTAATTCACGGTGTGTGCCTTACATTCAGTAGTGCTTTATTCACCAAAATTTACCATATATACACACTTCTTTGTTTTAAAAAAATCTTATAAAGGTGGCATTAACATATTAAAAAAATATTTTTGAAATAAAAAAAATTAAAAAGCATGCATGCATGATTGAGACAGAGAAAAAGAGATAGGATTAAAAACAGATCACTTTCTTCCAAACTGTTTCCTATCTAAAAAGATAAGTTATACCTACTGAAATCGATATTGAAAAAATATATATAAAAGCATTTTTACTTTCAGAAATGAAATGAAGCCATCTCTCTCGTGTGGAGCACCTTTCTATAGAGCAAAACATGAAAATAACTACAAAAACATTTTACATAAACATTTTATCATCAAAAGTCAACATACTCACAAAAAAAAGAACCATCTTCAAAGTTCATTAATACATACACAAGCTCAGTAAATGATCTTCTCTTCGCTGAGTTTAGAAGTCGGAGCTGATCTCCAGCCTAGGCCAGTTGTCCCCCTTTACACTCCCCCAATGTTGGCTCAGTGAGGCTGGGATATGGCGCCCACCGAACGTGGCGATACACACACATAATCACCTTGATGACCAAACCAGCTGCCCCCACCGCCAGAAGCACAGCCGTGAAGATAGAGTTGACTGCCCCTGCCTCCCAGTTCTTGACGATGGAGCCGATGAGAGCGACAACGACGACGATGTAGGGGGTGATGGTGTAACGGCTGTAGCGGTCGAGGAAAAAGAGGTCTGCGGTGAAGAAGACGAGGATTTCGACGCTCAGCACGGCCAGGGCTACAGTACCGGCAGTTTGGTCGCCGATGACTGGGTCAGATCTGAACACCACATGAAATTTGTGTCTTTAGTTGATAATTGTGCATGTGTACAACTTTGTGTCTAAGCCTTCCAAAGCTAATGTTTTTTACTGGTAACATCTTTTAACACACTGAAGCTGAAATTTGTGTCTTTAGTTGATAATTGCGTGTGTGCACAACTTTGCCTCCAAGCTTCCCAAAGGGAAAACTTTTTACAGGTAATATCTTTTAACATGCTGAAACTAAAATTTGTGTCTTTGGTTGATAGTTGCGCATGTGTACAACAACTTTGTGTCTAAATTTTGTGAGAGGAAAAATGTTACAGGTAATATCTTTTAACAATCTGAAGCTAAATTTTGTGTCTTTAGTTGATAATTATGCATGAGTACAACTTTGTGTCTAAGCCTGCCAAAGGGAAAAATTATCACAGGTAATATCTTTTAACAATCTGAAGCTAAATTTTGTGTCTTTATTTGATAATTGTGCATGAGAACAACTTTGTATCTAAGCTTTTCAAAGGAAAAATTCTACAGATAATATCTTCAAACATTCTGAAGCTAAAATTGCTGAATAACTCAGTGTTTTAACCCTTTCACTGCCATGCTAACTCTGCAAATCAAGGTAAGTACATCTCAGCTACAGTTAAAGTGTGTCTTAAGTCTTCTAATCATGACAAATAGTAACACTTTGTGGGTCTGTCATGTCACATATATACATATAATAGCTCACTTTTTTTCAAAGTCATGAACCCACCCCCACCCCCACCCCCCAAAAAAAACCCACACCCACCTGTATCTGATGACCATGGCCATGTTGAGCAAGGTGGCTATGGACGTCCAGGTGGCATAGATGGCAAGACCGTTGTGAATAAAGATTCGAACAAGCCAGATGTCGGCGGTTCGACGCTGCTGAGCCAAGCTTGGGGCGGCAACGTCAAGAGTCCGATAATTCAAAGCAAGGGAGATGATCAAGGAGACTGGGATACCCAACAGAGCCACGAAGGCTGCCTCGATAATATCTCTGTCAAACAGGAACAACCTGAAAGAGAAGAAATATTGTATTATTGGGTTTGGTGGTTGTTGTTTTTGTGTGGGTGTTTTTGGGTGGTAGGGGTTGGGATTTTTTGTTATTTTTTTGTCACAACAGATTTCTCTGTGTGAAATTTGTGCTGCTCCCCCCCAGGGAGAGTGCCGTCACAAACCAAAACCACAGGCCTTGCATCTCTTAAACTAGACACTCCCCCCAGCAACAGCACGGAAGGCTGTTCAGACATGTTTGCAATGCTAAGAACGAACCACACCCACTGACCAATCACCATTGCTTGGTCCTGCGCAGAGCTAAGAGCAACCACAACCATCTCACCAAGTCCTACTGCAGGGACCAACACCTAACTGTATTTGTATGTACAAGTACTTGCATATATATATACTTTTGTGCCTAAAATCCTACTGTATTTGTGACGGTATGCAGAGACCAACACTTAAATGCATGTATATGCAAAAGTACTTGTGTGTATGTGCATATATGCCAAAAATCCTTCTGTATCTGTGGTTGTTCATGATTTCTGATTCATGTTCATACATTTCATGTACTATCCCCCCCGCCCCCCCCCACTTTCCTTGTGACCCTAGTACACTTGATAAAAAAAAAACATATTCTGTTCTGTTCTATTCTATTCTATTCTGCTCTACTCTGTTGTGTTCAGTTCTGTTCGGATGGGTTCTATTCTTCTATTCTAAATGTACATGACTAACAGGCAGCAGTTCAGTTCAGTTCAGTTACTCAAGGAGGCGTCACTGCGTTCGGACAAATCCATGTACACACCCTTCAGAACTCACCAAGCAATGGTGCAGGCGTTGGCCAACATGTACAAGACAACCGTGGCAGGGGACACAATCAGGGGGCTCAGGTAAGCGGGACTCCCGTCCGCGCTCCTTCGGCAGAGGAGTACCAAGGAGTACACCACCCACAGCCCCTGCCAGGTGAAGATGAAGCCCCAGATGGAGAAGGTCCAGGACGCAGGAGTGATTTCCAGGTAGTACTTTGCCGACTGGTTGCTGATGTTGTGCAGGAAAACGCCTGGAACTAGAGAGTGATAACAGACAGACAGGATTAATGGTTGCACTTTCTCAAAGAGGCGTCAACTACATTCTATCCATCTACTACACTCTGACACTTCCATATATATATCTAAATCTATCTATCTATCTATCTATCTACTACACTGACAATTCCATGTATATATCTAAATCTATATATAGATCTATATATGTCTATCTATCTATATATATATAGATAGATATAGATAGATATGCTACATCACATCTGCTAGGCAAATGCCTGACCAGCAGTGACTCATTTAAGCCTTGACAGCATGCATATGCATCTATCTATCTATCTATCTATCTCTCTATCTCTCTCTATATGTATGTATGTATGTATGTATGTATATATGTATGTATTTAGTTTGTGTGTGTGTGTGTGTGTGTGTGTGTGTGTGTGTGTACCTATCAGAGTGGATTTATTCCACATAATTTTGTAGACAAAAGACTCATGTCGCCATGGGTTCTTTATCACCGTGCCAAGTGCATGCTGCACACAGGACTCCAGTTAGTTAATACATCATCCTAATGACTGGACTCTCAGTTGGATTTTCCCGTCCAACTTGGAAGACAGGGTAGGGTCAGGTTTCAACCCCAGACCCTCATAGAGTCTGTATTTGTATTTGTATTTCTTTTTATCACAACAGATTTCTCTGTGTGAAATTTGGGCTGCTCTCCCCGGGGAGAGCGCATCGCTATACTACAGCGCCACCCATTTTTTTTGTATTTTTTCCTGCGTGCAGTTTGATTTGTTTTTCCTATCCAAGTGGATTTTTCTACAGAATTTTGCCAGGAACAACCCTTTTGTTGGTTCTTTTATGTGCGCTAAATGCATGCTGCACACGGGACCTCGGTTTATCGTCTCATCCGAATGACTAGCGTCCAGACCACCACTCAAGGTCTAGTGGAGGGGGAGAAAATATTGGCGGCCGAGCCGTGATTCGAACCAGCGCACTCAGATTCTCTCACTTCCTAGGTGGACAATTTGCATTGGCTGACAAGCATTCTACCCACTCTGCCACTAGTTCTCTCATCAGGATTTTAATGATGGTCATGTTTGTTAAATCTTTAGAAAGGTGGTGTAGCATTTATGGATCAGTACACACACTCCCACACCTCCTTGAAACAAACCACATAATGAGCATGTAGACATGAAAATATTTGTTGTATATACTTATTGGTCTCAGACCCGATGGTGTTGAACTATATACCAAGCATGTGGAAATGAAAATGTTTGTTTATATACTTACTGGTCTCAGACCCTACGGTGTTGAAGAATTATATAACGAGCACGTGGATATGAAAGAAACTATTGTACAAACTTACTGGTATCAGACCCTATGGCGTTTAAGTTACATGGTGTTGGAGAACTATGTAACGATCATGTTGAAATGAAAAGATTCATTGTTCACACTTACTGGTCTGAGACCCTATGGCGTTTAAGTTACATGATGTTAGAGACCTATGTAAAAATCATGTTGAAATGAAAAGATTCATTGTTCACACTTACTGGTCTCAGACCCTATGGCATTGAAGAAGTAGACCAGCAGAAGTATCAGCAGGTTGGCGATGGTCAGTGTGATGTACCATCCTTTGTGTCCAGCAGAATTCTCTGAGGTGATGACAGACTTCTTCATGGTCACAAGTTTTCTGTCTGGGTGTCGCCCTGTTGAAACAAACATTCATGTCCATATATATACATGTGAGCACACGCACAGAGAGAGAGAGAGAGAGAGAGAGAGAGAGAGAGAGAGTGTACGTAGACACACACACACACACACATACAAATACATATACATGCATGCACATACTAACGTACACACACACACACACACACACACACACACACATTCACGCATGCTTGCACACACACACACACACACACACACACACATCAAGTAAAATGATCATACATGTCCACACACACACACACACACACACACACACAAGTAAAATGATCATACATGTCCACACACACACACACACACACACACACACACATTCTTTTTTATCTTTGACTTTTGTTCGAGTATTAAGGTTGAGCTTAAATAGAAAGGAGGGAGAGATCGAAAGAGGTTTACCGTGAACTTTCTCCAAGCTGAAAATCCTGAACGCTCAGCTTCCAAATTCACTTTTCACAAAACAACCAGATCTGTTTCACACACTACAAAACTACGATGCTCCAAACACGACGTGCATTGAGAGACAGAGTGAGACTGGCGGGGATGACGTCTTCTTATAGTCTATGAACGGAACACTAACCTATACTTACCACATTCCACGTTGTTTATGAAACACTCCGAGACGTCACGGAGCACGTTGCATTGCACGCGCAATTTTTGTCAACTGCGCGCGTCACGCCCTGGATTTTTGCCTCCCCCATCAAACTGTGACCGGGGACTATTCTAAGTTAGGAAAAGTTCTACTTTTATTTTACCTCCAGCTAGCTTCTGTTTTCCCAAGCACATGCACGGTTTCAGTATATTATATGTCCTGATGTAATTCATCCATTTTTTTTTTTTTCCAAATTAATCGCATTCCTTAGGCTGCACATTAGTCTTGATGGTATATTCTTTTTCAGTTGTGGGCAGAGAGTTCTCTGATATCAAAGTTCTGTGAACTAAGTATTTTACAGCCATTGTACTGTAAACACTCCCCACTCCGCCCAGCAACACACCAAAGAATCATACAGATAGTATAAAAGTATATTGCTCATTGTCATGCAAGGAAACAAGCAATATACTAGAAAGAGACTTTTATAGGTGCTTAAATTCAAGTCTAAAACCTCGTCAGTTGACTCTCTCAGACTTTGGTCCGATTCGCAGACCAGTCCTGAGTTTAGCTCTCAGACTATTATCAAATTCATTACGGACCAAGTATTGTTCTAATAATGTCAATATGCTTTAGTAACCTGACAATTAAGCATATAATTTTTCACTGTAGCTTGATGAAGCCTTATGTACACGAAAGTGTATCTTCACAAGTGACTGAGAACTTTGATGTTTTTGACTTTTTGTATTCATTATCAGTTGTTTCGCTTGTCAGTTTAACGAGTTCTCTTTTACGAAGTCATTTAAGTAAATTCCTGTAATTGTATTAAATTTTTTTTTTTCAAATTTCACCCTCATTTCACCCTCATTTGCCCAGTTTCCCCCAACCCTCCATTCATTCACATCTCCCACCCCTTCTAACCGATAATACTCAAATGTATTCATAAACACTTTAACAAAATGTCTTCAATCACCAATATGTGTGACGGGACAAAATTCCTCCTCCTCCACACCAAACGTGGCACACAGAGTACAATACCATGTGAACGTCCACCTCTGACCTTAGCTGAGAAGCTTTGCTTTCTGTTACCAGTAAATACAACCTTTTGACGACTAAACGGAAAGGACAACTGAAGCGGAAATAAAATGAGAATGGCAGAGAGATACATTGCATACAAGGAGAATTCCAGCTTCGTTGTGAAAACGTTTGTTATGTAAGGATGAAGATGGAAATTCTAAGAGAGGAGGAGACAGAACGAGAGATGAAAGAAAGAGAGGGACCTTAATTGAGAAGGGGACGAAGGGGAACGGAGTGGGAACGAACGAACGAATGTTTTATTCAGATAAGGCCAGAGCCCCTTACTGAAGGGGGATTCATTGATAAATGATAATGAGAAAATGACACATGACACAGTAAGTTGACAATTCAGATCAACCAAAAAATTTTAACACAATATCAACCAAAAACTGAATAGTTAACACAAATATTCAACAACATTCACGAGATAACTATACGTAATCTCTTCAAACCTTCATGTACATATATGGCTAAGTTATACAGAGTACCTTCCTGTCTTCAAGACATGAGTAAATTGAACCTAAAATTAGACGGATCTCTATAATATTAGAATAAGAAGAAAGAGAGTATCGTGTAAAGTTGAAAAAATGAAGGAGCGGAACTCTGTCACTAAAAATTCATATACAAACACCAGCAAGATGCACAGAGAATGGATGTTTCTTATCTAATATGCTGTCAACCTGTCAAAAATTCCTGCATCATAGTATCTTTTAAAACAATACTGTGTTTAACAAGTAGCAACTTTCATCAAGAATGGAGAAGGATGCTGACGGACCCCCCACCCCCACCCCCTACCACCTTCCGTACACCCCGAAGTCATCCCATATGGTGGACAAATTCAATAGGTAACAAATCGAGGCATCACCGGTGCTTATGAAACAAGGTTCAATAGAGTTCAACTTTTAACTGCTTATACAACCGGTGATTTTTTTTTTTTTTTTTTTTTTTTCCGCATGACTGAGTTTGAGAACAGAGTGTGAGTACAGCCACACCAGTGTCCTAACACCACAGGCCTTCCTCCATCTCCACCCCCTTCCCCAACCCTCTCGTCAAGTCGACCCCATCAAGGGCGGGAACTGGGGGAAGTGGGTGTTACCCCTTGTCCCCGAAATAAGTACTTTTGTCTTGTGTTGTC
>NC_134907.1:20523935-20553935 GCF_041734735.1 Babylonia areolata
TGTGTGTGTGTGTGTGTGCGCGCGCGAACATAACTTGAACATACAGTATGTGTGTTGCCAGGGTGTCTGGCCTGTGTGTGTCCAGTGTTTGTGCAGCGGTGAGTGCCGCGCGCGCTCTTGTGTATTTGTGTGTCTGTGTGTGTGTTGGAATGGGTGTCAGTGATGGTGGTAAAAATTGGCCGTAAGAAAGGATGTTGGTGTATTCAAACACACGCTCTCTCTCACCCCCGCCGGCCTCTCTCTCTCTCCGTCTCTGTCTCTCTCTCCCCGTCTCTGTCTCTCTCTCTCAGCTCCCCTTCTCTCTCAGTCCCTATCTTCCAGTCTGTCTCTGTCTCTCTCTCTGTCTCTCTCTCTCAACTCCCCTTCTTTCTCTCAGTCCCTATCTCCCAGTCTGTCTCTGTCTCTCTCTCAACTCCCCTTCTCTCTCTCAGGCCCTATCTCCCAGTCTGTCTCTGTCTCTCTCTCAACTCCCCTTCTCTCTCTCAGGCCCTATCTCCCAGTCTGTCTCTGTCTCTCTCTCAGCTCCCCTTCTCTCTCTCAGGCCCTATCTCCCAGTCTGTCTCTGTCTCTCTCTCAGCTCCCCTTCTCTCTCTCAGGCCCTATCTCCCAGTCTGTCTCTGTCTCTCTCTCAACTCCCCTTCTCTCTCTCAGGCCCTATCTCCCAGTCTGTCTCTGTCTCTCTCTCAACTCCCCTTCTCTCTCTCAGGCCCTATCTCCCAGTCTGTCTCTGTCTCTCTCTGTCTCTCTCTCTCAGCTCCCCTTCTTTCTCTCAGTCCCTATCTCCCAGTCTCTCTGTCTGTTCAAGTTCTGTCTCTCTCTCGCTCTCTCTCTCGCTCCATCTCTGGTCAGCCCATTTCTTCAGTTCATTCTCTCTGGTCGGTTTCTGTCTCTCTGTCTAGCTGTCTCTCTCAGTCCCTCTGTCTCTCTCTATGTCTGTCTGTCTCTCTCTCTCTCCAGTCTCTCTCTCGTGTGCATGTGTATAAAGTATAACATTAAGTTATTATGGTCCATGGAATTTATGTGGACTGATCTAATGATCACAGATTTTCAACCTATTACTCAGTTAGCTGGCTGTCGCTCTTTAGGCTAAGGTCAACTTCAGTAAAATTGCATTTACAACGATGTTCGCTACGATATAAGCCTGTCAATTGTCACAGTGATCCTTTTTTTCCCCCTTATAATTAATTCAAACAAAGGACATACGGTGAATTCTTAAGTCTGTCAGTGTCACTGAGTTCGACAACTGAAGCCGGAAGTGTGTTTAATTGGATTTACACTTATTGCCAGCCGACTGTTGCATTAAGTCAATCTTGAACGTGACAGTGCATTCAAGTTCACCGGCACACGCACAGACACTGATCTGACCGTCATGACACACACACACACACACACACACACTCACACACACACACACACACACACACACACACACACACACACACACACACACACACACACACCACCCGGACCAAGAACCCCAAACAACCTTGGTTCAAAGGATGTCACGCCAATAGGTCATTAAATTCAACCTGTAGTACACTGGCATACTGTACAACTTTGCCGACCAACACACAGTTGTGCTTCACAGATTAGAAAAAACATGACTTCCTCTTTTCAAGTCTTTTGATGTGTCAGCTGATAAGGAGAAATTGGAGAAATCAGGAGAGAACTGATGTTGTGAACTGTGCTGATGCAGATTGAAGTTTCCCCTCCATATTGATAATAAATCTGTGTAGGATCAGCAGAGGCCAGATCACTATCACAAGATCACAAGATAATTTTTTGTCCTTAACTCACTCAGTACGGCCAGTCCTCTCTTCTCCTCTACACAGACCCCTCGGATGTCCAGTGGGTGTCTGAATGACCCAACCTTTAGCTTCCGTCATCAGAATTGTGGTATTCTTTGTCAACATTCACGTCTTCAGTATAAGAGCCTTCCGCTTGCAATATTTTGATGATGGTAATTGGGGTGAAATGCTGTTAACGTCGTCTCTTTCGCTGTTCGTATGGAAAGAGTTAAAAGGAGATGTTTGGTGTGGTGCACACAGCTGAATCCAAAATAGTACAAATATAGACAAACATGAGCTGATTTGCATATGCTCAGAAGCACACAGTCTCAGTTGCATCAAATACCCATGCATGCACCCACCATCAGTCTCCATTTCACACTCGTTAAGAAATTACTAAAAACATGTAAAACAACATTCAAATATAAACAAGTAGGTTACAATAATAAATAAGCCCGCAAATCAAGGAGAGTTTATAACATGAATAAATAATTAAATAATCAAATATATGAGTAAATGACAACATCAATGAGTTTCAGTTTCAGTAGCTCAAGGAGGCGTCACTGTGTTCGGACAAAACCATATACGCTACACCACATCTGCCAAGCAGATGCCTGACCAGCAGCGTAAACCAACGCGCTTAGTCAGGCCTTGAGAAAAAAAAAAGGGGGGAATAAATAATAGATAAGCTTACATGAATAAATAAATAAATAAATAAATAAATAATAATTATAATGTAGAAAAAGGTAGTAGTAGTAGTAATAATAATAATAATAAAATAATAATAATAATAATAAAAAATAAATAAATGAGACAACAATGATGATAAATAAGCAAATAAATGTGAAACATGAAGACACACATTCACACATACACCCACACATGCATAATAGATATGCACCAAACATGCAGTTTCACAGATATGAAAGCACAGTCAAATACATATATATAAACGTACATGAGCTCCAACACACACACACACACACACACACACACACACATTACCTTGCACCTCCTCTACCCCTCTCCTCCACACACTCATTTCTAGTCTACGTATCGCAGCTTCCACAGCACACACACACACACAAACACACACTCACAGAGATGAACACTTACTTGTACAAGCACACACACATACGCCCATATCTCCCACCCCCAAGCCCACACACATAATTATATACAAAGATATATATATATATATACGTTCCAATATCCTGTTGCTCCCACAGTGTAGGCATGCATACACTCACATACCTCATCCTCTGCCCCACCTCCCCCCCGCACCCCCACCTCCCCTCACACACACACACACACACACACACACACACACGTGTACAGAACTCTCCTGACACTTGTGTACACTTACACTCTCACGCATGCACAAACGCACTCAAAAGCACAGACCCACACATACACACAAACACACACATACACACACGCACAGAGGCTGCCACTGATTGGCCGCAAGAGGGATGGGAAAAGATCTCTGATGCCAAGAACGTGGCGTCTAGTGTGTTGCTCAGTCTATTGTATTTGGAAAAGCCCACAGAGACTCTGTTCCGTTTTGAAGAAATTTGCGCAATGTTGGTTTGGAAATGATGCCGATATTTGTTTGATTTGCAAAGCATCGTGCTTTACCTTTCATGTTAGACTTGCGGCTGCTCCCTCTCTCTGCTTTTATTTCTTTGAGGCGATCGATGGTGTGATGGCCTGGTACCTGTTCTTTTTGATATTCTTTGACTTTTCTGAGGATTTCCGATTTTCCTAGATGTAGGCCGCTCGTTGGTGTTGCGTTACCAACAAGTCTGTCAGCTCGCTCATTTCCCTTAACACCTGCAAGTCCCGGGCAGTATGACCATGTGAGTTTTTTAATCTGAAAGTTGCGCATTGCCTTATGCCACTCTGGGCTTCCCATTCCGTTTTCAATTTAACATCAATGAAAATAACAATAATAGTAATAATGATAATGATAATAACAGAAATTATAACAACAATGATCAGCCTCTCTCTCTCTCTCTCGCTCTCTGTGTGAGAGAGAATCCGTGGCTGCTATTTAGTTTATTCGACATGATCATTGGTGCCAGAGCTCAGGACCGTTTGAGCAATATTATTTTTGTGACGATAATAACAATAAAACTGATGTGTGTAGCCCAAGGAAGAAAACGGATAATTTTGTCAACAAACCTGACAGAGTGAGACATGGGTGGAGATCTAAATAGACCCCAAGTTCAAGGGGAGACGCGTACAATATTCTTCGTTCGTGGGCTGTGCAGGGAGTGGGCATTTAATTACGCGAATGGCCGTTTTTACCCCCGCCAAGAAGGCAGTCATACTTCGTTTTCAGGGGGAACACGCACATTTCACTTCTGACACAGAAACTGATCGCTTGTGCAGTCCCGCCCAGTTTGGTGGCATTCGGAATGCAGCGATTAGGTTAGCCGCGGTTCTTGAATGTCGTTGCGAGCAGCCAGAAACTTCTCGAATGAATTGCATTCTCCACCGACAATAGATAAAAAGGGTCTTCTATCGCTGGAACTGGAACAGTCTCCCATCAAATACAGTTAGGCCAGCTGCAATAACACTTAAAAAACAAACGGCAAACAAAACAGCCCCCCCCCCACCCCCCTCACCCCCCCAAAAAAGATCCCTTGAGCTTTGGAAGAAAGAAAAGTTCAGCTGGTACAGACGAATTACTTGGAAGCCACTCTGGTTGTCAGATCTGCTCACTCCGTGTCAGTTGCTGCGTTGCTTTTACCCATCACGAGTACAGAAAACTGCGATCTAACGGCCACCCAAAGTTGCGTTGTTGTAGTATGTAATTAGATCTAGTTTATTTTATTTCGGTACTGAGTCCAGTGAACGTAATCAAAATGGGTGACAGTGTAATCAAGCCTTCAAGACTGTATTGGCTTCAGAGGAGTTTGGTATGTGCAATGGGTATTAACAACAAGACATTCAGTCATCAGCCGCTCCCATCTAAAAATCACAAGAAACAATGGCGGCTCGATCTTGTATGCTGTCCCCACTACCCTCACACACACATGCACGCACAAAGATACACTTTCAACAGAACAACGACATGGCAAGACCACCACAGAGCTTGCGCAGTCATGCCTGTAGTTTCTATCTGTGTGGTGTGACGTTAAATGGAAAGGCCCAGCTGCAAACACCTCTCTCCACAATCACCCCACCCTCATCCCCCCACCCTCTATCAGTATCAGTCTTCAGTGTTTTGAAAGCGCTTTGGATTGGGCCTCAAGTTGTTCCTGATGAAAACTATGATTTGATTGGCAGGCAAGTTCTGGCACGTGACTTTTTATTTTTTTCTTTTTTTTTTTTTTCTTTTTTTTTTTTGCACTTGACTTATTTCCATTATGACCACACCTACACAACCGCTTTGCTGTCGTGCAATGCCCGCGTGGTTTCTCAAATGATGAAAACTGTGATTTGATTGGCAGGCAAGTTTTGGCACGTGACTGATTTCCATTATGACCACACCTACACGAGCTCCCAGCTGTCGTGCAATGCTCGCGTGGACCGCCCCGCCGCCCTGGGAGACTACTGGTGTGACTCCCCTTGGGCGCTGGTGACCGCCGCCATTGATGCCATGGCAACCTACCCTGAGGAGGTGGACTTTGTGCTGTGGACAGGGTGAGAGCTGTGGGGGGGAGGGGTGGGGGGGGGGGGGAGGGGCGGGGGTGAGGGGCACTGGAAGGGAGGTGGTGCTTTGGTTATGGAGAGGTGCGGGAGGCGGGTGATGGAGTAAATGGGGGACAGGGTTTGTGTGAATGGAATAGCATAGAAACACTTTGTCATAAAACATTAAGGCTTTTTTTTTTTTTTTAACTCTCTCCATACGAACAGCGAAAGAGACGATGTTAACAGCGTTTCACCCAAATTATTGCAAGCGGAAGGCTCTTATACTGAAGAGGTGAATGTTGACAAAGATACCACAATTCTGACAACAAAAGCTAAAGGTTGGGTCATTCAGACACCCACTGGACATCCGAGGGGTCTGTGTAGAGGAGAAGAGAGGACTGGCCTTACTGAGTGAGTTAAGGCTTTCTTTTAAGACACGGTATAATACAGACATAAAGAAAAACAGTCATGCTTTTGCTGTAATTCTTCCTCTGTGTGTGTGTGTGTAGTGATGATGATGGGTGTGCAGGGTGTTGCTGTAGATATATATAAACTCATGAGGAAGATGGCAGAATGGTGAAGACGCTTATCTGCCAGTACAGTGCCTGTGAGGGTCAGGGTTCCATTCTAAGTATCGTCCTTTCTTGCAAGTTTGACTGGAAAACCAAAACAGAGCGTCTAGTCATTTAGACAAGAGGATAAACTGAGGACCTTTGTGTAGCATGCACTTGGCGCACTTAAAAAGAACCCACGGCACCTTAGGGTTGTCCTCTGGTAAACTGTATAAATTCTGCAGGGTAGTCGAGGGTGGGTGGTGCTTGGTTTAGGGGAGGGTGGATGGCATGGGTTAAATGGGGGACAGACTTTTTACATCTGTACTGATGATGTGTATGTTCAGATGGTAGTGTCGACGGGCGCAATAGCCGAGTGGTTAAAGCGTTGGACTTTTAATCTGAGGGTTCCGGGTTCGAATCTCGGTAACGGTGCCTGGTGGCTACAGGGTGGAGATTTTTCCGATCTCCCAGGTCAACATATGTGCAGACCTTCTAGTGCCTGAACCCCCTTCGTGTGTATACGCAAGCAGAAGATCAAATACGCACGTTAAAGATCCTGTAATCCATGTCAGCGTTCGGTGGGTTATGGAAACAAGAACATACCCAGCATGCACACTCCCGAAAATGGAGTATAGCTGCCTACATGGCGGAGTAAAAACGGTCATACACGTAAAAGCCCACTCGTGTACATACGAGTGAACGTGGGAGTTGCAGCCCACGAACGCAGAAGAAGCAGAAAGATGGTAGTGTAGATCTCGGTATGTAAACTGCTCACGTTCCACATTGTGATCCCCAGCAAGTGCACATTGGTTGTCTTACAAGACAGGTGGGTGTCACAGTTTCCTTTTCCAGGGATAGCATCGCATTGCGCACACAAGAGTGTTGAATGTTTACATCCATGAATTGCAGAAAACATTCATACAGCTGGTTCTTTATTTTGTTTCATTTACCTAGACGGGTGCAATAGCCGAGTGGTTAAAGCGTTGGACTTTCAATCTGAGGGTCCCAGGTTCAAATCTCTGTTACGGCGCCTGGTGGGGAAAGGGTGGAGATTTTTCCGATCTCATAGATGAACATATGTGCAGAGCTGCTAGTGCCTGAACCCCCTTCGTGTGTATACACATGCAGAAGATGAAATACACATGTTAAAGATCCTGTAATCCATGTCAGCATTCGGTGGGCTATTGAAACAAGAACACTCCTGAAAACGGAGTATGGCTGCCTACATGGTGGGGTAAATAAACCAAACGGTCATGCACGTAAAATGTTTTATGTCTGTGTGAGTGTCTATGTGTGCGTGCCAGAGAACTGATTGAATGACACAGGAAACAAATGATGAGCGCCCAATGGTAGCTGTCAGTCGGCTCTGTCGAGGTAGGCAGCCTGTTGTGCAAATGACCCCAAATTTGTAAAGTGCTTAGAGCTTGGTCTCTGACCTAGGACAGTTGCTATATAAGTATCCATATCAGTCAGTGACTCTGTGAAGTGCTTACAGTTTGGTCTTGGACCGAGGACAGGCACTGTATAAGTATCCACACCAAATCAAATGTTCTCCAGGGACACGGTTGCGCACATCTCCAACGACAACCTGACGACGACAATCAACATGGACGTGCTCCAGAACTTGACGAACGCCATGACGAGGGCGTTCCCTCACACCCCGGTGTTCGCCGCCTTTGGTAACCATGACTACTACCCGGCCAGCCAGTTCCCGGCTGTCCCTAGCCTCATCTACAACACCACAGCCGACATGTGGCGGGACTGGATCGGGGAGGAGGAGCAGATGGCCAACTTCAGGAAGGGTGAGTGTTGCCTGCGTTTCTTTTCTCGGTGTGTTTCTGTGAGAAAGTTCGGTTCGGTTCAGTTCAGTTCAGTTCAGTTCAGTTCAGTTACTCAAGGAGGCGTCATCACAGCCTTCAGACGAATCCATGATATATTCAACACCACATCTGCCAAGGAGATAGCCTGACAGCAGCGTAACCCAACACACTCAGGCCTTGAGGGAGGAAAAAAAGGGAAACATTAACATTTTAATGGATAAGTCATTAAATTAATTAATGAATACATTAACATTGATAAATAGATGATGAAATAAAATGAAAATCAGTAATCAAATAGATAAAGAAATAAAATGAAATGTAAGGAGAAAATAAAGAGAAAGATGAACTCTTTTGTTGCCAGTTTCTGTGTGAAAAGCTCTCCCCAGTGTCAAATATTTTAGGCTGAATGCTCTCAGTCACGTGATTTAGTTCGTGTCAAAACAACACAGTGGACGTGTTCACCTCAAAGTGGGTCAAAGTGGGGAAGGATGGTGGATTTCTTTTTGCATGGGGAAGTTGGCTGCAGCTGTTGAGATTTGTTACAGTGTGAAAAACTGTCCGTTTAACATAATCCCTTGATATCAACTGTCGTCACCTGTGGCAGTGAACTGTCTTGTCGACGAAAGCTGTATACGGTAGTGAAAGAGTTAACTACTTCTTGTATTCTGCCAGGTGGTATTGCTGTTGGTGACACGGTATCTTGATAGCGACAGTATTTTGGGTGTGTCCAAAGCAGTGATGCCTCAGAGAAAATAGCCTCCCTTCCCTGCCTCTTCCTTGTCTTCAGTTTCTCCAGTTTTAGAGTTATGTGTGCATGAGAATGACTGGTGCGAAAGCGCTTTGATTTGTCTATGCACAAGATTCAGCACTGTATAAATACCATTATTATTATTAGAAAACTGGAACTGGAGCTGTAGCAATGAGTACTGTAACTACTGCTACGCAGCTGCTACTGCTAATACCATTTCTGCTGCTTTTATCTGATACAGTGGCTGCTGTTGCTGTTGTTGATACTGCCACCACACTGTCTTCCGGCATTTCTGTCAATGATGGTAATTCCAGCCAGAAAGTTAAGAATAGGGATGTAAAATGCGTTTTTTTCTTGCTGACTTAAATCCGAGTAGGATCTCATTACTGTGAAAATGAGTCACTTTGCAGGCTCATACTTCCTACTCATCATGTATTTGTATTGTATTTCTTTTTACCACAACAGATTTCTCTGTGTGAAATTCGGGCTGCTCTCCTCAGGGAGAGCGCGTCGCTACACTACAGCGCCACCCTTTTTTCTTTTTTTTTTTTTGTATTTTTTTCCTGCATGCAGTTTTATTTCTTTTTCCTATCGATGTGGATTTTTCTACAGAATTTTGCCAGGAACAACCCTTTTGTTGCCATGGGTTCTTTAACGTGCGCTAAGTGCATGCTGCACACGGGACCTCGGTTTATCGTCTCATCCGAATGACTAGCGTCCAGACCACCACTCAAGGTCTAGTGGAGGGGGAGAAAATATCGGCGGCTGAGCCATGATTCGAACCAGCGCGCTCAGATTCTCTCGCTTCCTAGGCGGACGCGTTACCTCTAGGCCATCACTCCACTGTGATGGTTTCGGTAGCGTTCGTAAGTTGAATTGATTTACTGAAGCATTGTCCTCTTTTCTCTGTCAGGTTAACTCACTCAGTACGGCCAGTCCTCTCTTCTCCTCTACACAGACCCTTCAGATGTCCAGTGGGTGTCTGAATGACCCAACCTATAGCTTCCGTCGTCAGAATTGTGGTATTCTTTGTCAACATTCACCTCTTCAGTATGAGAGCCTTCCGCTTGCAATATTTTGATGATGGTAACTGGGGTGAAACGCTGTTAACGTCGTCTCTTTTGTCGTTCGTATGGAAAGAGTTAACTGAAGGGTGTGAGTTTGCAGAATGAGCGGAAACATCGCCTTGCTGTACTTCCCCCCTCCCCTGCCTCCTTCCCTCCCTCCCTCCCTCCCCCCTCAACTCTCTCCCCAATCATTCAGATAACACGCACGTAAAAGAATCCACGGCAACAAAAGGGTTGTTCCTGGCAAAATTATGTAGAAAAATCCACTTTGATAGGAAAAACAAATAGAAAACTGCACGCAGGAAAAAATACAAAAAAAATGGGTGGCGCTGTAGTATAGCAACGCGCTCTCCCTGGGGAGAGCAACCCGAATTTCACACAGAGAAATCTGTTGTGATAAAAAGAAATACAATACAAATACAAATACAAAATAAACTGAGGTCCCCTGTGTAGCACACACTTTTTTCTTTTTTTTGTTGCCCCATCATCTGCGCCGTTTCAGTGGCATTACTCCCACGCCGCTCATTTAGATTCCCCCATACACGGCCACACCCGGGTTCGTCTGTCACAGTTCCAGCATCGGCAGTCCACAGGGAACCGTCGATGTTAGGTCGCGAGGAGGCCACACACCAGAGGAGACCCTGCACTGCTGCTGAGTCACTTCGGTGTTGTTCAGTGGTGACTGAGGTCCCCTGTGTAGCACACACTTGGCGCACTGATAAAAGGACCTGTGGCAACATAAGTGTTCTGCTCCAGCAAAATGCTTGCAGAAGAAATCCACTCTGATAGGTACACAACACATATTAAGCATGTGCTCTAGGCCTGGGTTATGCAGCTGGTCAGGTATCTGCCTTACAGATGTGGTGCAGCGTATATGGATTTGTCCAAACATAGTGACACTTCCTTGAGAAACTGAAACTTCCAGACCCGTCAGTCAGTCTCGCCCCCATTTTCTGACCGCTTTGTCCTTCTGGGAGGAAGGTGGCAGAACAGTTAAGACACTTGTCAGCCAGTACACAGTTCGTGAGTGTCTAGCCATTCGAATGTGACAATTAACCGAGGTCCCGTGTGCAGCATGCACTTGGCGCACTGAAAAAGAACCCATGGCAACCAAAGTGTCCTCTGGCAAGAAATCTGTAGAAGAAATCCGGTCGGATATGTAGACAAATGTGTATGCAAGCACTCATGGCTTGCCCAAGCACTTTGGGTTATGCTGCTGGTCAGACATCTGCCAAGCAGATGTGGTGTGGCGTATATGGATTTGTCTGAACGCAGGGACACCTCCTTGAGAAACTGAAACTGAAATCATCTTGGCATTCACAAATACACCAACATGAGTTGAGTTCTGGTGATGAATGACGTCATTTTCTCCAGCTCCTTGTGGCTGCCATATTGTTTGGTCGTGAGTGGAGTCGACAGGCCACACATCTTGTCTTGCCTGTTTGAACAGGGGGTGGGGAGGTTGGGGGGGGGGGTAGTTCTGGAGAATGTTCTCTGTTGTCTGGTCCTCTTGTCCACTGGGGCAGGTGGGAGATGGAACCAGCGACGGGCGCAATGGCCGAATGGTTAAAGCGCTGGACTTTCAACCTGAGGGTCCCAGGTTCGAATCATGGTGACGGCACCTGGTGGGTAAAGGGTGGAGATTTTTCCGATCTCCCAGGTCAACATATGTGCAGACCTGCTAGTGCCTGAACCCCCTTCATGTGTACACGCAAGCAAAAGATCAAATACGCACGTTAAAGATCCTGTAATCCATGTCGCGTTCGGTGGGTTATGGAAACAAGTACATACCCAGCATGCACACTCCTGAAAGCGGAGTATGGCTGCCTACATGGCGGGGTAAAAACGGTCATACACGTAAAAGCCCACTCGTGTATATACGAGTGAACGTGGGAGTTGCAGCCCACAAACAAAGAAGAAGAAGAAGAAGAACCAGCGTCAGTTTTTAGTACATGTGATTGTTGGATTTTCTGACAAACTTCAGGGTTTGTGTGTGTGTGTGTGTTGTGTGCGTGTATGTATGTGTGTGGTGTATATTTGTGTGTGTGTGGAGTGTATGTGTGTGTGTGTGTGTGTTGTATGCGTGTTTTGTATGTGTGTGTTTGTCTATGTATGCTGTGTGTGTGTATGTGTGCGTCGTTTTCCCCAGGTGGTTACTACACACGGCTGATCCCCTCTTCGGGCCACAAGCTACGGATGGTGGTCCTCAATACCAACCTGTACTACACATCCGACAAGGCCACCCTGGGTATCCACGACCCCACAGGGCAACTGCACTGGCTTGGCACTGTGCTGGCTAGGGCCAGAAACCAGCATGAGAAGGTGTGTTGTGTGCTTGTGTTGTGTGTGTGTGCATGTGTGTTTGTGTGTGTGTGTGTTTGTGTGCATGTGTGTGTGTGCATGTGCATGTGTGTTTGTGTGTGTGTGTGCATGTATGTTTGTGTCTGTGTGTGTGTGCATGTGTGTTTGTGTGTGTGTTTGTGTATGTGTGTGTGCATGTGTGTTTGGGTATGTGTGTGTGTCTGTGTGTGTGCATGTGTTTTTGTGTGTGTGCATGTGTGTTTGTGTGTGTGTGTCTGTGTGTGTGCATGTGTGTGTGTCTGTGTCTGTGTGTGTGCATGTGTGTTTGTGTGTGTGTGTCTCTGTGTGTGCATGTGTGTTTGTTTGCGTGTGTGTGTGGAGGGAGGTGTGGGGGGGTTGTGTGTGGGTTTGTGTGTGTGTGTGTGTGCACACGTGCACTCACGCATATGCAATCATGCACACATACACAATCAGTTTCACACACACGCACTTCTGTACATAGGCTGTCTTTCTTGGTGAACTTTGACTGAGTTGATTTCCCGTCTCTAATTAATTGATAAATTTAATTAAATTTAGGTATGATCGATGTGTATTGATCGGTATGTTTAGAATGTTTTTAGCACTATAAACGATTGGTATGTTTAAAGTGTTTTTAGCACAATAAACAATTGGTATGTTTAAAGTGTTTTTAGCTCTGTGATATGTATTGATCAGTATGTTTAAAGTGTTTTTAGCTCTGTGATATGTATTGATCAGTATGTTTAAAGTGTTTTTAGCTCTGTGATATGTATTGATCAGTATGTTTAAAGTGTTTTTAGCTCTGTGATATGTATTGATCAGTATGTTTAAAGTGTTTTTAGCTCTGTGATATGTATTGATCAGTATGTTTAAAGTGTTTTTAGCTCTGTGATGTTCAGTGGTCAGTATGTTTCAAATGTGTTGATCACTATGGTTGATGGGAGAAAGGACAAAACCTCCACCTTTACCCCACCGGGTTCACCATGACTGGGGATCGAACTCAGGAAACTCATGTGAGAACCCAGTGCTCCAACCATTCAACCACTGCACCCGTCTTCAGGTGATGTTAACTTATCTCCTTTCAGGTGGTGATAACTGGTCTCCGTTCAGGTGGTGATAACTGGTGATAACTGGTCTTTCAGGTGATGATAACTGGTCTCCTTTCAGGTGATGATAACTTATCTCCTTTCAGGTGGTGATAACTGGTCTCCTTTCAGGTGATGATAACTTATCTCCTTTCAGGTGGTGATAACTGGTCTCCTTTCAGGTGGTGATAACTGGTCTCCTTTCAGGTGGTGATAACTGGTCTCCTTTCAGGTGGTGATAACTGGTCTCCTTTCAGGTGGTGATAACTGGTCTCCTTTCAGGTGATGATAACTGGTCTCCATTCAGGTGATGATAACTGGTCTCCATTCAGGTGATGATAACTGGTCTCCTTTCAGGTGATGATAACTGGTCTCCTTTCAGGTGATGATAACTTATCTCCTTTCAGGTGATGATAACTGGTCTCCTTTCAGGTGGTGATAACTGGTCTCCTTTCAGGTGGTGATAACTGGTCTTTCAGGTGATGATAACTGGTCTCCTTTCAGGTGATGATAACTGGTCTCCTTTCAGGTGGTGATAACTGGTCTCCTTTCAGGTGATGATAACTGGTCTCCTTTCAGGTGATGATAACTGATCTCCTTTCAGGTGATGATAACTGGTCTCTTTTCAGGTGGTGATAACTGGTCTCTTTTCAGGTGATAGTTGCAGTCCTTTCAGGTGATGATAACTGGTCTCTTTTCAGGTGGTGATAACTGGTCTCTTTTCAGGTGATAGTTGCAGTCCTTTCAGGTGATAATTGCTGATAATTGCTGTCCTTCCAGGTGATCCTGGCGGCACACATCCCACCCGGGGTACACACCCCCAGGGGGGTACACTGGTACCAGGAGGAGTTCGTGGGGCCCATCACCAAAGTCCTGAGGGACTACGCTGATGTCATCAAGGCCATGCACTTTGGACACGACCACTACGACGGCTTCAAGGTCTTCTATGATCACAAGGGTGAGTGAGAGGGTGAGGGTGGGCCGGGGGGGGGGGGGGGGTGGGGGGAAGAAAGGAGTGTACTTGTGTAGAGTGAGAGATTGTGGTGAATGTGTGTGGTGTGTGTAATGTGTTGTGAATGTGTGTGTGATGTGGTGTGGAGAATGTTTGTGCAGTGTGTTGTGGTGAATGTGTATGGTATGTGTTGTGTTGTGGTAAATGTGTGTGTGCAGTGTGTTGTGGTGAATGTGTGTGCAGTGTGTTGTGGTGAATGTGTGTGCAGTGTGTTGTGGTGGATGTGTGTGTAGTGTGTTGTGAATGTGTGTGCAGTGTGTTGCAGTGTGTTGTGGTGAATGTGTGTGCAGTGTGTTGTGGTGAATGTGTATGTGCACTGTTGTGGTAAATGTGTATGGTAAGTGTTGTGGTGAATGTGTGTGTGTGTAATGTTGTGGTGAATGTGTGTGTGTAATGTGTTGTGGTGAATGTGTATGGTATGTGTTGTGGTGAATGTGTGTAATGTGTTGTGGTGGATGTGTATGGTATGTGTTGTGGTGAATGTGTGTGCAATGTGTTGCGTTGAATGTGTGTGTGTAATGTGTTGTGGTGAATGTGTGTGGTATGTGTTTTGATGAATGTGTATGGTATCTGGTGTGGTGAATGTGTGCAGTGTATTGTGCTGAATGCTTGTATGTGTAATGTGTTACAGTGAATGTATGTGCAGTGTGTTGTGTTGAATCAGTGTGATGTGTGTGTAATGTATTGTGAATGTGTATGGTTTGTGTAATGTGTTGTGGTGAATAAGTGGTATGTGTGATATGTTGTGGTGGATGTGTTTGGTATATGTAATGTTGTGGTGAATCTGTAATGTGTTGTAGTGAATGTGTGTGGTATGTGTAATTTGTTATGGTGAATGTGTATGTGTTGTGGTGAATGTGTTTGTAATGTGTTGTGGTGAATATTTGTGCAATGTGTTGTCTTTAATGTGTGTGGTATGTGCAATGTGTTGAGGTGAATGAGTGGTGTGTGTAATATGTTGTGGTGAATGTGTGTGTTTAATGTGTTGTAGTGTGTGTGTTACAGAATTACATACATGTACATTATGCATGTGCCCCAAAGAAACAGGCATGTACACCTGGCGGACATAAAATTAGGTCATATTGAAAAAGAAATGTTGAAATTGCTTTATAAATCAATGATACAGTAGCCACAAGGATGTTCTACAATGACGATACCATATTTTATTCAGAAAACCAAACCAGAAAGCTTGCACATACTCAACACACACACACACACACACACACACACACACACAATGTGGAGGAAGAGAGAGTTCATTTTCATCAGTCAGAATAGAAACCTTGGTTAGAAGAAATATATTTCAAAGAACTGTCTTCTATCCAGGATCTTGATCTATAAAAAAACAACAAAAAAACTTCAGATATAACTTGTTTTTTTTGTTGTTAATCTTGATTTTCTAACAACTGGTGTTGACTACATTGCCATGTGTGACACAACACATGATTTTGTTTCTTTGTGAACGGAGTACCTTTGATGTAAACAGAACCAAAATGAAAAAAAAGATGCTGTATTGTTAAAATCACTTGTTTGCTTCAAACTTTTTTTTCCCCCCACCTGCCAGGCATGCCAGCCATTCCGCTGTTTGTGGCGCCCTCTGTGACTCCCTGGCGATTCAAGCTGCCGTCCGGTGAGGTGGGGCCGCCCCACAACCCAGCCATCCGCCTGGTGACGTACGACCGTCAGACTGGGGACCACGTCAACGTTGAACAGTACAGACTGGATCTGCCGCTGTTTGGTCAGGGCCAGGAGGCCAACTTCACACTGCTGTACTCCTTCACTGAGGTGTGGGGTGTGGAGTGGTGTGGTGTGGTGTGTGGGGCGGGATGGTGTGGAGTTGAGTGGGATGGAGTGGAGTGGAGTGTGGTGTGGTGTGGTGGTGGTGTGGTGTGGGGGTGTGATGCATGGGGTGGGGTGTGATGTGGTGTGGTGTAGTGGGATGTGGTGTGGTGGTGGTGTGGTGTGATGCGTAGGGTGGGGTGGGGTGTGGTGTAGTGGGATGTGGTGGTGTGTGATGTGGTGGGATGTGGTGTGTGTGGTGTGGTGTGATGCGTAGGGTGGGGTGTGATGTAGTATGGTGGTGTGATGTGGTGGTGGTGTGGTGTGATGCGTAGGGTGGGGTGTGATGTGGTTGTGGTGTGGTGGTGTGGGTGGGGTGGTATGTGGTGGTGTGGGGTGGGGTGTGGTTGTTTAGTGTGGTGTGATGTGTGGTGTGGTGTGTTGGGGCATGATGTGGGGTGGTGTGGGGTGGTGTGGGGTGTGGTAGGATGTGGTGTTGTGTGGTGTGGTGTGTTGGATTAGGTTGGGTTGGGTTATGTTAGATTGTAGAGTATTGTATTGTGTCAGATTGGGTTGGGTTGAATTGTGTTTTGATGGGATGGATTGTGCTTTATCGAGTTGTGTTGGGTTGTATTTTATATATTGTGTATTTGACTGTGTTGTTGGATTGTATGTTATTTATTGTGTTGTGTTGGATTGTATGTTATTTACTCTGGTGTTGTATTGGATTGTATTTAATTTATTGTAGTGGTGTATTTGATTAGATTTTATTTATTGTATTGTGTTGGGCTAAATTTTATTTATTGTTGTGTTGGATTGTGTTGGGTTCCATTTTTTGTGTGGATTGTATTTTATTTATTGTGTTGGTTTGTGTTGTATCACTCTTTTGTCACAACAGATTTCTCTGTGTGAGATTTGGGCTGCTCCCCCCCAGGAAGCCAAGTTTATATATGATAAATCCTCAGCTTCCGTTTACTTTTTGTGTCTGTGTGTGAATGGCGTATGTTCAACAGAGCTCAGAGTATATAATATTATGAACACGTATTGACAACCACATTTATTCAGAAAAGGTGAGAAAATCAAATCAGGTAAGCGTTCAGAAAATGATTGAAGTTTGTCCCCCTCCCTGTTGCAGCACTACAGACTCCATGATGTCAGTGCGGCATCGCTTCACAAACTGGTGACCCGCATGGCATCCAGCTCGGAGGGAGATGCTCTTCTCAACGATTACTTCAGGTAGTTACTGTCGCTGTGGTCACACACACATACACTCACACACACTCTCTCTTGAACACACACACACACACACACTCTCTTGAACACACATACACTCTCTCTCGCTCTCTTGAACACACATACACTCTCTCTCTTGAACACACACTCTTGAACATGCACACACACACTCTCTCTCTTGAACACTCACACACACACACTCTCTCTCTTGAACACACATACACTCTTGAACATACACACACACTCACTCTCTCTTGAACACACACCCACATACACACTCTCTCTCTTCAGCACACACACTCTCTCTCTTGCACACACACACACTGTGACACACCCACACACTCTCTCTCTCTTGAACACACACAATCACACACTCTCCTGAACACAAACACACTTTTGAACAAACTTACACTCTCTCTGCACACACTCTCTCTCTCTTGAACAAACGCACACACACACTCTCTCTCTCTTGAACACAGACACTCTCGATCTATCTCTGTTGAACACACACACACACCCAGTCTTGAACACACACACACACTCTCCTGAACACACGCTTGAACACACACGCACACTCTCATTCTCTCTCTCTTGAACACACACATACCCAGTCTTGAACACACACACACACTCTCCTGAACACACACACACACTCACTCACTCTTGAACACACACACACACACACACACTCTTGAACACACACACGCTCGCTCTCTCTTGAACACACACACACACCCAGTCTTGGACACACACACACACTCACACACACTCTTGAACACACACACTCTCTCTCTTGAACACAATGTTTTTTGTTTTTCTTAAACAAACATTTCCTTGAACACACACACACATACATACTCTCTCTCTCTCTTGAACACACACACACACACTTTAGTTCTGTACCCCACAGGAAAACGGTGCTAAGTAGGGTGTCATGATGTGGTTGTTCAAGGAGTTCCAATGATCAGATTAGGTAGTGGAGTGATGGCCTAGACGTAAGGAAGCGATTGAATCTACCCACACAAGTATTTTCTTCCCCCCGTCCGCTTGACCCTAAGGTCCTGTGTGCACGTTAAAGAACCCATGGCGACAAAAGGGTTATCCCTGGCAAAATTGTTGACATCTCATCATCTGCCACCCTTTCCGTGATGTTGCTAACTTTCACCGCCTCCTCTCGTTCCAGATTTGCGGCAGCAGGTGCAGATGGCAATGACAGGTGCGACCAGGTGTGCAAGAGGAAGATCCTGTGTGGCTTTGGACACTACACCAGGGCCGATTACAGTCACTGCCTGAATCATGGTGGTGATACCGTCGTGCCTGTCGGTTAACACGGGTCCTTTTGTCATGGAAACAGCGAAGTAATACCACCATCGCTGTACAGCAAAATGGGTAATTTATCATGGAAAAGATGAAGAGTAATAGCGTTGTGGCTGTCATTTATAAATGGGTAATTTTGCAATGAAAACAACAGTACTAATTCCATCATGACTTGTTTTAAAATGGGTAACTTTGCCATGGAAACGACAGTAGTATTCCATCATGACTTGTTTTAAAATGGGTAAATTTGTCATGGAAACAGCAAAGTATTACCATCATAGCTGTTGCTTAAAACAGTTAATTTTACCATGGAAACGAAAATAGTAATAATATGGCTGTTTAAAGTGGGTAATTTTGTCCTGGAAACCACAAAGAAATAACATCACGGGTGCCCTTTAAAGCACATCATTTAGTCATGGAAACAATAGTGATGATAACATCATGGCTTTCATTTTTAAAACGGTGATTTCATTTAGGAAATGACATTAGTAAAACCACCAAGGCTGTCATTTAAAATGGATCATTGTGTCATGGAGACAAGAGTTTCAAGATGTTCCTGTCACTTAACATGGGTCGCTTTGTGATGCCCATAGGATGAAATGTCACAGCTAGAATACTGACAGAACAAAACTGGGACAAGGCCTTGCTTTTTAGGTGAGGAGTGATACGTATGTCACTAAGGAAAGAACAGTTTTACTTCACTGATTTAAAGGAAAGAACAGTTTTACTTCACTGCTTTAACTTGCTACCAAAAAACAAAACAAAGATACCCCAATCAGATAATATTTCACTTTAGTGCTGTACAACACACATGCACGCATACGCACTTGTGCACGTACACACACAAAGAGAGAAAAGAAAGGAAGGTACATATTATCTATGTTAGTATTTACATTAATAATCTCTTGGAAGTAGAAAGTAACAGGAGGACAGCCCTAGATTGTTGAGACTTCCATACTGTGAAAGATATTTTTGAGGGATGGGACTTCGTTATTTTTCAGAGTTTCTTTTTCTTTCGTGCAATGCCCATGTCCTTCAAGTGCAGGTGCCTTTGTGTGCACATGCTTGAAAGATGGGATGGTGTATCTGTGGGAGTGGGCATGTTTTTTTTGAAAGCTGAAAATTCTGTGTACATAAATTGTATACATATATATATATACAATTATGTCAAAAAGTACACCTGGAACACACCATCAATGAATATATACAATTTATTAATGAAATTGATGCCAGAAAAAAACATCATAAGCCCAGCATACCTGGCAATTCAGAAGACTGATTGATGCATATTATCAGAAGTGTTCATCTCAGTACTGCTAAGGTCGAGCAAATCTTCACTTTTGTCATGTTCAAATGCTTTGGTATATGGTGCCCAGTAAGCATTGAGGTCAACCAAGAAACCCACCAGCAAAACTCTGAACACAAAAACGCACAATACGGGAGGGAAATACCGTAAACCATTCTTACAATCAACACGTTAACAAGCGAAAATAATGCAACTGAACTAAACTGTCTACAACAACATCCCCACAACGGTCTTTTCCAAGGTGAGCAAACCTCGGCTTTAAATGCACATTCCTTCATTCACAACTGTTGCTAAATGACACTGGAAAAAGCAGGTGAAAACCTGGTAAGATCTATTTCATTAACGTGACAAACATCGATTTTAAACGCACGTTTCTTCATTTGTTGCAAAGGGACACTGAGAAAGGAAAAATTAGTGAGTTCTGCTTCATTAACTTAACAAACAAAAATAATGTTGAATGGTAACAACATTTGATGCTTTTGGTACAATGCTGATTGAGAAGAAATGTCTCCCCTCTTCAAACACAGATCCAGTAAAATTACAGACATTCTACATATCTTATAGAGGAAGAATATTCAGTACATGCTGCTGACTGGCTTGTCCACCAGTGGGTTTCCATGCATAACACCGTTCTGTCTTTCAGACAGTTCACCTCTTGTTCCAGGGGACAATGCTCACAACTGCATCATTTTGGGTCAACACATACATTTTCCACTTTGTTGATGGCACAGTGCCTGAAGAATATGGGACACAAATGCAACTGAGTATACGACGACAAAACACACTGTCATGAAAATATTTCAACAACACGCACAAAGTTCTCCACTAACCAAATGGTAGCAAACTAACTAAAAGCGGACGATTCCTCGCACAGAAATGTCATCTGCAGCACGTACCGAACACCTCCCAATTCCACCGAGTACTCCATCTGCTCACTAACCAAGTACAGTCCACACCAACTAAAACTTGCTGCCGTACATCATAAAACCAAATCAAGTACATCACTCCACGCTTTAAGTCTGATCCCTGTACATACAAATATAAGTAGGCAAGATATTGTTGACCTCTAAGTACACTTTGCTATATATATATATTATAATAAAAAAAATTTTCAAAAAACCTTTTTCATCACATATACACTTTTAAAAGTAGTCGGTGAGATTTGTAAAATATATATGTATATTTATAAACCCAGGTGGTTTTTGGTTATGATGCTCTCTTGAGTATTATGCCTTCAACCTTGAAATCTATGGACAGGCTCAACCCTTTGTTATTCACTGCACACTAATCCGTCTGCTGGCAATACAAGGCCCCAGAAATGGCCAAGGAGTGTTAAACTATAAAAATACCGTAAATAAATACAGTATCTACCCTTCCATCAACACAGAGCCACACTTCACACCAGTGATGATTTATATGTTACCAGAAGGAGAAAGCTTTTGTGCCTTGACATTTACCTCATTAACAAGGTGTAAACCATAATGCCTTGTTTACAGGATGATTATCAAACATTGCTGCTGAAGATGATTACCAAATTCAACTCTTAAATTAACAGTTTCTGCTGTCAAATCACGCTTGCCATGTGCAATAAGATAAAGTGATTACAGCTTGTTGGAAACGGATTAAACTGCATGAAGTATGTTGATACTACCTACACATTTCTTTGTGTCTCCATGTCAGTGAACCAACATCTGTTTTCTTCAGTGTTGGTGCCTGCCTGCAGCAGGCAGTTTCACCATGTTTTGTGGTGGCGCTTTGCATTGTATTGTATTATTTGTCACCACACATTTCTGTGTGTGAAATTCAGGTTCTTCTCCCAAGGGGCTGGATGTTGCTACAGTACAGCACAACCTTTTTTTTTGTGTGTGTGTGTGTGCTTTCTTCTGCTTGCAAGTGCATCTGTATACCAACCCAAAGTGAATGTTTCCACGGGATTTTGCCATTCAACCCTGGGGAGTCACATCCAGAAATCCTGTAGAAGGGATCCCTTTCTTTGTGGCTTATGCATGTGAATGAACGTGAAAAACTTTTTCATGAGACAAACTCTGACACCAGAGGAGTGCTTGAGCCCAGGGTTCGATGAGTTCAAACAAATAACACGCCGCTATAGCACAGGCAACCTGATATTTCAGCTGCACAGGTTCCACACCAGACTGAAACAACATGCTGAATGTGGAGCAGGCAAAATGTGAACCAAACGCTGGGATGTTCCTGTTAAAGACCAAAGTAGCGTACTGATCGTGAAGGAGGTAAAATACTACGAATCAAACCTGGGACATTCCTGTTGAAGACCAAAGTAGCGTACTGATCGTGAAGGAGGTAAAATACTACGAATCAAACCTGGGACGTTCCTGTTAAAGACCAAAGTAGTGTACTGATCATGTAGGAGGTAAAATATTATGAATTCAACCTGGGACGCGATGGAAGAGGAAAAAAGCCCACCTGGGTAAAACACTGATGCTTCAGTCAAACGCAAAACAGATCCAAAAAAACAAACAACTTGAACTGCACTAACGCTTGAATTAAAGCTTCACAGTTAATCACATGGCCATAAAAGCATATACTCAACTTCTGATGTAAAACCGAGTAAACCAATTGCTGTAAAACATCATCCATCCCCACTCCCACCCTCCTCCCCAACCCAACCCACTGCAACAAACCAAAACAATAACACACACAAAACAACCACAACCACTAAACAGAATAAAACTTGGGCAATCTTTACCTGTAAAGAGCACAACAACAGTGATGCAATTACTGGTGTAAAGGTTAACAGACAGTACAACGATTCACAGGGTAAGAAGTAACAGCTACAAAGAACTCCGACGTGAACAGAACTAAGAGTTAGTCGCTACAACAAGGACACTCCCCAGTCTGTCGCTATCTCCCACACATGCGAACACACACATGCACGCACACACAGAGCATCACAGTTGGCCGGCAGTGATCATCGAATGGGGGCGGCTGTCCCCAACAGAGTGTTGTCCTCCTCACGTTCTGTGGCCTGCTGCTTCATCTCCTGCAGAGTGCGCACAAACTTGGACCACTCGTCCGCCTTGGGGTTGGCAATGTGCTGGAACAACAGAGGCCACGTGTTGGGGAGGGTGTGTGTCCCCACATACATACACTCCACAGTTGGAGTGAGTCTACACACACATTTACCAGTCCACATACATACACACTCCACAGAGTCTACACACACACATTTCCCAGTCCACATACACACTCCACAGAGTGAGTCTACACACACATTTCCCAGTCCACATACACCACAGAGTGAGTCTACACACACACATTTCCCAGTCCACATACACCACAGAGTGAGTCTACACACACACATTTCCCAGTCCACATACACCACAGAGTGAGTCTACACACACATTTCCCAGTCCACATACACCACAGAGTGAGTCTACACACACACATTTACCAGTCCACATACATACACACCCCACAGTCGGAGTGAGTCTACACACACATTTACCAGTCCACATACATACACACTCCACAGAGTGAGTCTACACACACACATTTCCAAGTCCACACACACATTTACCAGTCCACACACATACACAGTCGGAGTGAGTCTACACACACACATTTACCAGTCCACACACATACACAGTCGGAGTGAGTCTACACACACACATTTACCAGTCCACACACATACACAGTCGGAGTGAGTCTACACACACACATTTACCAGTCCACACACATACACAGTCAGAGTGAGTCTACACACACACATTTACCAGTCCACATACATACACACTCCACAGTTGGCAGTTGGAGTCTACACACAAACATTTCCAAGTCCATACACACAATTACCAGTCCACACACATACACACTCCCCAGTCCACAAGCAAACATTCTCTACACAAGCATTCCCTACTCCACACACATAACCCAGTCCACACCTATTCAATCAATCAATCAATCAATCAAAAACACTTTATTAATCCACATGGAAATTAAGTTGTGCAATCACAGGCTCATTGTAAACACTGGCATAAAATCATGCGCAACATAAGAAGAGATTAAAACTAGTCAAATAAGAATTCCCAATAGATAAAATTCCCAATAAATAAGAATTCCCAATAAATAAGAATTCCCAATATTCTCCACACACACACACCCAGTCCACACCTATTCTCCACACACACTTCGTCCACACACACACACACACCCAGTCCACACCTATTCTCCACACACACACACACACACCCAGTCCACACCTATTCTATTCTCCACACACACACACCCAGTCCACACCTATTCTCCACACACACAACACACATTCTCCACACACACACACAACACACATTCTCCACACACAACACACATTCTCCACACACATTCTCCACACACAACACACATTCTCCACACACACACACAACACACATTCTCCACACACACACACACACCCAGTCCACACCTATTCTCCACACACACACACACCCAGTCCACACCTATTCTCCACACACACACAACCCAGTGCAGCCCCTCACCTCGGCCACATCATAGATGTAGATCCTGCCCAGGTCGTCAGCCACACCAATGTGGTGACCTGTCTGGTGCCAGCGACACTTGTTCAGCGCCACATTGGGGTCCACCACCACTGATGCCGTTGGTACCTGCACACACACACACACACTAAGTGGTGAATGTTGTCCTCAAACACACACAGAAATTTCTACTTCTGTACACACAATGTTGTCCTCAAACAAACACAGAAACTTCTACTCCTGTACACACACACACATGTACATGAAAACTCTCACATTACCTAAAGTCTCAAATGTGCTAACAGGCATGCGTGAACATAAAAACCTAACAAACTTTCCAGGTACAAATGCTGCTAAAATAAACACACACACACACACACAACAAAAACTGTCATGACCTGCATTACAATCAACCAGGTAAGAAATCCAAAACTACAACAACAAAAACACCGTGTGACATAACTGACCCATCTTCTGGTGAACCAGGTGAAAACACCACCTGACTGACACCAGGTCACACCACACCTGACAGTGACACCACACCTGACAGTGACTCCACACCTGACAGTGACACCAGGTCACACCACACCTGACAGTGACACCACACCTGACTGACACCAGGTCACACCACACCTGACAGTGACACCACACCTGACTGACACCAGGTCACACCACACCTGACAGTGACACCACACCTGACTGACACCAGGTCACTCCACACCTGACTGACACCACACCTGACAGTGACACCAGGTCACTCCACACCTGACAGTGACACCAGGTCACACCACACCTGACAGTGACACCAGGTCACACCACACCTGACAGTGACACCACACCTGACAGTGACACCACACCTGACAGTGACACCAGGTCACACCACACCTGACAGTGACACCACACCTGACAGTGACACCAGGTCACACCACACCTGACAGTGACACCAGGTCACACCACACCTGACAGTGACACCACACCTGACTGACACCAGGTCACACCACACCTGACAGTGACACCACACCTGACAGTGACACCAGGTCACACCACACCTGACAGTGACACCACACCTGACAGTGACACCAGGTCACACTACACCTGACAGTGACACCACACCTGACAGTGACACCAGGTCACACCACACCTGGCAGAGACACCACACCTGACAGTGACACCAGGTCACACCACACCTGGCAGAGACACCACACCTGACAGTGACACCACACCTGACAGTGACACCAGGTCACACCACACCTGACAGTGACACCACACCTGACAGTGACACCAGGTCACACCACACCTGACAGTGACACCACACCTGACAGTGACATCACACCTGACAGTGACACCAGGTCACACCACACCTGACAGTGACACCACACCTGACAGTGACATCACACCTGACAGTGACACCAGGTCACACCACACCTGACAGTGACACCACACCTGACAGTGACACCAGGTCACACCACACCTGACAGTGACACCAGGTCACACTACACCTGACAGTGACACCACACCTGACAGTGACACCAGGTCACACCACACCTGACAGTGACACCAGGTCACACCACACCTGACAGTGACACCACACCTGACAGTGACACCAGGTCACACTACACCTGACAGTGACACCACACCTGACAGTGACAACAGGTGACACCACACCTGCCAGGTGCCCTACTCACCTCTGTCTCGTGGTTGAGGTGCCAGAGGTCAAGGCGACCCATGATGTCGACACTGGTGAAGAGGGCAGGGTTGATGGGCGACCACTGCACGTCGCTCACGTAGTCACTGTTGTCCTCAAAGGAACACAAGAACTTCTGCTCCTGTTCACACACACACACACACACACACACACACACACACACAATGGCTTTGATGAATTAGAGGGCACAAAACTGCAGCAACAGACGGCTGAATAGACAGTTTCAGTTTCTCAAGGTGTCACTACATTCAGACAAATCTGTCACGCTACATCACATCTGCTAGACAGATGCCTGACAGCAGCATAACCCAACACGCTCGTCAGGCCTTGAGTGCATGCATACTTATATTTGCGGGATGCATAAAATATCTGAAGTTCAAACTGGTGGGGACGCATCAAACATTTGAAGTTCAAACCTTTTCAAACTGGTGGAGACGCATCAAACATTTGAAGTTCAAACCTTTTCAAACTGGTGGAGACGCATCAAACATTTGAAGTTCAAACTTTCTGAAACTGGTAATTTGCTGACCGACAGAGTGGCCTACCTTGATGTTCCACAGCTTGACCGTCCAATCAAAAGAGGCGGTGAGGAAGTAGGGGGAGAAATCGATCTGCCCGGCCACACGGTGAGTGTCGATGGCCGTGATGGGCCCCTGGTGGCCTTCGTAGGCCTCGCTGATGCCCGCTTTGCTGCCATACACACAGCAGATGGGCTGCCTCACTCATCACATACAGTGTGTATAATTATATACACATGCCTATAGTGGTGGTCAACTGCATGTAGTGATCACATACTGTGTCTAAATACACATGCATGTAGTGGTTAACTACATATAGTGATTACTGATCACATACTGTGTGTATTTCCACATGCATACAGTGATTAACTGCATGTAGTGATTACTGATCACAAACTTGGTATATATATACATGTTTATATTGATAAATGATGAAATGATCACAGATCACATACTGTGTCTATGTACACATATTTATAGTGATAAATAATGATGAAACGATCACTGATCACAAACTATGTCTACATACACATGCCTATAGTGATAAACGGAACAATCGCATATCACATACTGTGTCTATGTACACATGTTTGTCGCGATAAATGATGAAACTATCACAGATAACATACTGTGTTTTAAGTACACATGCCAAAAGTGATAAATGAAATGATCACAGATCATATACTGTATCTATATGCACAAAAAGAAATAGAACACACTCTCTCTCTCTCTAAAAAAAACCCCACATCAACTATGTCTGTGTGTCTACCATAATAACAAATTCAATTCGAAAGAATGTATAAAGAAAAAGAAAAAACAACAAAAAACAACACCCCCACCCCCCCACCCCCATTTCCCCCTCCCCTACCCACCCCAATCCACCCGCCCCAAAACCCCTCACCTCCCGTGGCGAGACGCGGAATACACCAGACACTCCTCTGATCCCACGATGAAGTTGTTGGCGTCCCCGGCCAGGAAGCTGAAGCAGGTGGCAGCCACAGCCTTGGACTGTTTGTGCTGCAGCTCCATGCTGTCCTGGGGGTGTGACAGCATGTCCAGGCTCCACGAACACAGCTTGCCGTCGTTGGACACCGAGATCAGGTTGTGGGCGTTTTGTGTGCCCACCACCGTTACACAGTACACCGGGTGCTGTCAGGGAGGGGACAGAGAGGTGTTTGGTTAGAACACAGCTTGCCGTTGTTGGACACAGAGATCAGGTTGTGGGCGTTTTGTGTGCCCACCACCGTTACACAGTACACCGGGTGCTGTCAGGGAGGGGACAGAGAGGTGTTTGGTTAGAACACAGAATATTTTATTCGTCATCTCCAGTAAAAGAATCAGAGTTAGATTTCTGTTTGGTTAGAACACAGCTTGTGTCGCTGGACACAGAGATCAGGTTGTGGGCGTTTTGTGTGCCCACTACCATTACACAGTACACTGGGTGCTGTCAGGGACGGGAAGACAGAGAGAGGAGTTAGATTTCTGTTTGGTTAGAACACAGAATATGTCGTTGGACACAGAGATCAGGTTGTGGGCGTTCTGTGAGCCCACCACCGTTACACAGTACACGGGGTGCTGTAAGGGACGGGAGGACAGAGAGATGTTTGGTTCGAACACAGAATATTTCATTTATCATCTCCAACGAGAGAAACAAAGTTAAATTTCTGTTTGGTTAGAACACAGAATATGTCACTGGACACAGAGATCAGGTTGTGGGCGTTCTGTGTGCCCACTACCGTTACACAGTACACCTGGTGCTGTCAGGGAAGGACATAGAGAGAGGAATTAGATTTCTGTTTGGTTAGAACACAGAATATTTTATTTATCGGGAAGGGACAGAGGGATGGAGTGAGTTAAATTTCTGTTTGGTTGGAATACAGAATACTTTATTTATTGTCTCCAATGAGAGAAACAGAGTTAGATTTATGTCTGGGTAGAACACAAAATACTTTGTTTATCATATCCAATAAGAGAACTGGAGTTTTGATTTCGGTTTGATCAGAACACAGAATACTTTGCTGATTATCTCCAATTATAGAAACAGAGTTGGACTTCAGAACACTTTGTGTAAGCTATAACACAACTCACAGTGTGAGCGGAGGCGGAGAGAGGGGTACGCTGCACCGGGGTGCGCTTGTTGACCCGGTTGTCCCACAAGACGATCTGCCCTGAGTACGTCCCACCCAGAACCAGGTTGGGGTGGAACTTGGCAAAGCAGCTGGACATGACTGGAGACTGCACACACACACACACACACACACACACACACACACACACACCATGTACACATGTGCATATGCACACACACACACACACATCATGCATACAAGTGCATATGCACACACACACACAAATCATGCACACATATGCATATGCACACACACACACACATCATGTACACATGTGCATATGCACACACACACACACACATCATGCACACATATGCATATGCACACACACACAATCATGCACACATATGCATATGCACACACACACACACACACATCATGTACACATGTGCATATGCACGCACACACACACACATCATGTACACATGTGCATGTGCACGCGCGCACACACACACACACACACATCATGCACACATGTGCATAGGCACACACACACACACACACAAACATCATGTACACATGTGAATATGCACACACACACACACACACAGACACACATCATGCACACATGTGCATATGCACACACACACCACACACTCATACACACACACACACACACACACACACAAGCACCACACACACACCACACATGCACACACCAGACACATACACACACACACACACAACTAAGCTAACATGTTCACATGCTCACACACACACACACACACACACACACAGTGTTTCAGTTTCTCAAAGAGGCATCACAGCATTCAGATGAATCCACATACGCTACACAACATCTGCAAGGCAGATGCCTGACCAGCAGCATAACCCAATGCATTCTCCAGGCCTTGAGTGCATGTGTATCTCAGTTTCAGTTTCAGTAGCTCACGGAGGCATCACTGCGTTCGGACAAATCCATATACGCTACACCACATCTGCCAAGCAGATGCCTGACCAGCAGCGTAACCCAACACGCTTGTGTATGTATTTTGTGTACCTATCAATGTGGATTTCTTCCACAGGCTTTTGACAGGGGACAACAATGATGTCACCATGGGGGGTCTTTTTTTTCAGTGCGCCAAGTGCGTGCTGCACACGGGACCTATCGTCTCATCTGAAGGACAAGACGCTCAGTTTGATCTTTCCAGTCAAACTTGGGAGACATGGCAAGACCAGACATCCAACCCAGACCCTCGAAGACACGGTGTTGGCAGATAAGCGTCTTAACCAATCTGCCACCTTGTTCCCAGAACTCATCGCTTTATTTATTTTAGTATTATTATCATTATTATCATTACTATTATTATTATTATTTATTCAGTTATTTATATATTTATTTATTTATTAATTTATTTTATTTTATTTTATTTTGTACGCTTATAGTTGACTCCATCAAGTTTTTGTGCCTTATACATATCATTATTAGTAGTAGTAGTTCTTTTTTTTTTATGTATTTTTCTTTTTTTCTTTT
>NC_134907.1:20558935-20638935 GCF_041734735.1 Babylonia areolata
AAGTGGGCCCCCGCCCCCTCCAACTCCATCATGTCAAGGTCATTGTCCTCGTCTGCACAGTTCGCAGTCATCATCAGAACCAACATCGTTCAATCCATCCATCAGTGTGTCACAATCAGCACCTCTATTTTGTCATCACAGCCATCATCGTAACCAACATCATTAAATCCATCCACAAATGTGTCATAATCGGCAATGTTAAATCCTCAAATTTGTCTTCAGAGCCAACGTCATAACCAAAATGTCAAATCCATTAATAAATGTGTCAAAATTGACACACTTAAATCCTGAAGTCTATCATCTAAGCCATTGTAATAACCAACATCGTCAAATCCATTCATAGATGTGTCATAATTGACGCCCTTAAATCTTCAAGCTTATCATCTACACCACTGTCACAACCAACATCATCAAATCCATCCACGAATGTGTCATTATTACCACCCTTGAATAATCAAATTCATCTTCAGAGCCATCATCATAACCAACACTGTCAAATCCATCCATAAATGTTTCGTAATCAGCCACCATTAAATCCTCAAATTTGTCATAACACACCTTTGATGCTGACAGTTCTGTCAATTTTTTCATCAGAGGATGATAAAAATCTAACCGGAACATTAACATATTCATACATAATAAACAAAATTATATATCAGTAAAAGGCATACAAATTCAAGCATGTTCCTCACATGTCCTAATCACATAAAAAAGAATATGATAATATAGTAAGGAAGCCCAATTATCAAGTCTAGATTAAGACAAAAAATATTCAAAGCTATCTAGAAAAAAAAGCAGCTGTTAAGAGCATTTACATCACTGTATTTATACCAGTCCTTTGGACTACCAGGCCCCTCCCTCCCTCCCTCTTTCCCCACATACAATTCCTCCTCCCTCCTCTCCCTTCAAGAAACCCTTTCATTAATGTGAACAATTGCTGATAAATTTAATCAATTGATTAACTGCATGAATTCAAACTCTCTTCCCAAAAACAACACAAACGGCCGTGAACGAGTCACATCGGTGACATGATCCCAAACCACTGCACCATCAGTTATTACCACACCCTCTACAGGAACTGAATTCTGAAGAACTGAAAAAGAAAAAAAAAAGAAAAAAAAGAGAGAAGAAACTGGCACGATATACTTAAGGGGGAAATGGATCTTTCTCTTCAAAATAACAATGTACATATTTAATTCTCCATTTTTTATTCAGTCAATTATTCACTTATTCATTTATTCATTCATTTATTGTATTCTAATTTATTTCTACTTATTCATTCATTTTTTGGTAGAAGCTTGTTACCCATCCCTTCCTTCCATTCTGTGCATTCTTTCTCTGGCATAAAGAGAGTACAATACAGGTTATAATTCACTGCTGACAGGAGGCACACACACACACACACACACACACACACACACACACACACACACACACACACACACACACACACACACTCACCAAAAAAACCCACATCACCCCCCCACACACACACACACACACACATTCACTAATCCTCACCACCACATCAAACACCATATCATATCACACACAAACTATGGAGTGAAGCAAAAACAAAAACAAAACAAAAACAAGAGACGCAAGGCCTTCAAGACTCACTTGTGACTGAGAGTAAAACACACAAGCTTTTTATGTATTGAGCATAATTTCAAAATGTAACGTTTAAGATGAGAAAGATCAGTTTAAAGCAAATTAAGTCCCCTAGCATTAATTACAGAGTAATTTTCCTTTTTTACTATCTGCACCAAAACGTTTGCAAAATAAATAAAACTTCCTTGCTTAGCAAAAGAAGTTCCTGTTTGAACAAAAAATGATTATTGTGACTGCTCTTGTTGTCGGGTCAGAATATCAGATAAAAGTGCCAAGTTTAGAGAATACAAAAAATATAAATATAACAGTAAATGCAGTTTGCATATAATTAGGCTTCATTATTTATTTTTTTGTGCCCATCCCAGAGGTGCAATATTGTTTTAAACAAGATGACTGGAAAGAACTGAATTTTTCCTATTATTATGCCTAATTTGGTGTCAACTGACAAAGTATTTGCAGAGAAAATGCCAATGTTAAAGTTTACCACGGACACACAGACACACAGACAGACAACCGAACACCGGGTTAAAACATAGACTCACTTTGTTCACACAAGTGAGTCAAAAAACATTGCTCCACTTTTGCAACTTTAAAACCATCAACATGTAACAGGAAAAACCCACAATCTCACAACAGTATATCATAGTACACATACACAAATGAGACACAGAAAAACAACAACATAACAATATCTCATGGCACCAGGAATACGTACAAATCAAACAAGAAAACAACATTACCACTTAACATAACATTAAGAAACAACAGCATGTCACAACCGTGAACAGAGTGAAACACAGCACTCTCTACATGTACAAAGTGAAAGCTGTGTCATCAGGGCTTTCTCCATTACAATGGGAATTCATTTACAGCTTAGTCTTTTGTGATGGACTATGACTCTCAAAACTAGGAGGCAAGATTGCACTGGCTCTTTGTGCTGCAGCCTTGGGGGCCAGTTGGCCTTTGGGAATCATCCCAACCTCTTCTTCTTCTTCTTCTTCTTCAGCGTTCGTGGGCTGCAACTCCCACGTTCACTCGTATGCACACGAGTGGGCTTTTACGTGTATGACCGTTTTTACCCCGCCATGTAGGCAGCCATACTCCGTTTTCGGGGGTATGCATGCTGGGTATGTTCTTGTTTCCATAACCCACCGAATGCTGACATGGATTACAGGATCTTTAACGTGCGTATTTGATCTTCTGCTTGCATATACACACGAAGGGGGTTCAGGCACTAGCAGGTCTGCACATATGTTGACCTGGGAGATCGTAAAAATCTCCACCCTTTACCCACCAGGTGCCATCACCGTGATTCAAACCCGGGACCCTCAGATGGACAGTCCAATGCTTTAACCACTCGGCTATTGCGCCCGTCGATCCCAACCTCCTTCGCCCAGAGAGTGGGAGATGTGACTCCACCAGATATGCTCCACTACGATCAAATTCCAGCCCAGATGGTTGGGACAGCAGTTGCCTCCCCTGCTGTTCTGCTGGTGGTCGTAGTGGGACATCACTGACTATCGTATGTACTACATGTGGAAACATCTACAGCATGAACTGTACCACGAACAAGGAAAGTTGCAGTGATAAAGGCAGCTCAGAAAAATCATGGAGAAAATGATAGCCACTCATGTTTTCCTCAATTCTCTGCCCTTGCTCAGCAGTAAATCAGACATCCTCTGAAATTGTTCTGTGTAGCACAGCATTGCAAACTGTGTTGTGTTGCCTTGCCCTATACTGTATTGTATTGTACTGTACTGTATTGTACTGTACTGTACCATACTGTACCATACTGCACTGTATTGCACTGTATTGTACTGTTTTGCTTTTTGTCAATGCAGACTTTTCTGATTGATATTTCGGTTGCTCTCCCTGGTCTATCATCAGCTGTATCTGCCGGGCAGATGCCTGACCAGCAGCATAACCCAACCCACTTGTCAGGCCTTAAATGCATGCACACATGAGCTTGTGTGCCTAGCAGAGTGGATTTCTCCCAGACAATTTTGCCACAGGACAACAATCTAGTCGCTATGGGTTCTTTTTCAGTGCGCCAAGTGTGTGTGACACACAGGACCTCAGTTTTATCATCTCATCCGAGTGACTAGACGCTCAGCCTGATTTTCCAGTCAGACTTGGGAGAAAGGGGGAGAGCAGGAATCAAACCCACACCCTCAGGGACACTGCTCCGCTCTACAACAAACACAAGCCAGCTCAGAGAGAAGCACAAGGCTGTACATGCTCTGCTGCTGGCTGTCAAATGGACAGAAAGAGAAAGGAGACAACAACAAAAAAATATTTTTTTAAAAACTGCACATTGCCTCTCTCTCTCTCTCTCTCTCTCTCTCTCAAAGAAACATGGACAGATGCAGACAGCAAAGAGAAAATACAGTGTGGTTAAAGAAAAAAGAAAAGAAAGGAAAAAGAAAAAAGTCTGTGCAAAAGTGCACTGATCAACTAAGTCAGCACAATCTTTTTGTCATTTACTTTTTCAATTTATGTGCTCACACACATACACCCACACACAGGTTTGCACTCTCTCTTTCTCTCTTGCACACACACACACACACACACACACACACACACACACACTCCCACAAAGGGAATAATGCTGAACTGACACCTGTCTTGCTGAATTGACACCTGTCTTCACTATGAAATGAAAGAACAATGAGGCTGGAAGAGTAAGAGTAAGATATCAACAACCAACAAAGAGTAGTGATTCTCATGTACAAGGTCCACAACTTCCCAGTCAATGCTGCTTATGCCACCGATTCAGCCAGCACACAGGTCAATGTACCAGTGTACCTTTCATGTACCTGTGTCCAAGCTGAATCAGCTGCATAAGCAACACTGGCTTGAAGTTGCGTATCTTGTTCATGGAGCGAGTTATCACTCTAATTGTTTGTTCCCTTGGGTTCAGAAAATAAACACTTTAATCCACATGCTTACATCAACAGACAACACCCACATTCTGGAGGCAACAATGCTGAAAAAAGGGTGGAGAGGGATACAGATACAGATACAGATACGGATAATTCATTCAACTATAGGCCATTGCCCCTCATGAAGGGGTGCAAACACACGATCACATAAAACAAAAACAAACAAAAAAATAAATAAAAGGTCATGTAATCAAGAAACAAACTTAGTTTTAGACATGTATCAGAGTTGATGGCAGTCTGAATGCTTTAAACAGATAGAATGACAAACTGCAAACAGTCTGTTCATGCCTAGAAGCTGACTGGGAAATTTATAGAATTTACAGGTGATACAGGCGAGGAGAGACAGACAGACAGACAGAGGCAGAGAAACAGAGGGAGGGACAGAGAGAGACACAGAGAGAGACAGATTGACAGCAGACAGAGACAGAGGAGGGGGGGGGGGGGGGAGTCAGATGAGACAGCTGGGAGCAAACTTTACACTTCATTTCAATGAAACCCTGCTCCACATGTTATCCTATTAGTTCAGCTACACTCACAGACAAGGCAATATAAGACCTATCAGTCTTGGGCCAGCCAGAAAATACTGACACAGCACAGGAGCTTGACTGTCAGGAAAATCTGTCTCTTCTTCTTCTTCTTCTGCGTTCGTGGGCTTCAACTCCTACGTACACTCGTATATACGTGAGTGGGCTTTTTACGTGTATGACCGTTTTTACCCGCCATATAGGCAGCCATACTCCGCTTTCGGGGGTGTGCATGCTGGGTATGTTCTTGTTTCCATAAACCACCGAACGCTGACATGGATTACAGGATCTTTAACGTGCGTATTTGATCTTATGCTTGCGTATACACAGGAATGGGGTTCAGGCACTGGCAGGTCTGCACATATGTTGACCTGGGAGATTGGAAAAATCTCCACCCTTTACCCACCAGGCGCCGTCACCGTGATTCGAACCCGGGACCCTCAGACTGAAAGTCCAACGCTTTAACCACTCGGCTATTGCGCCCGTCATCTGTCTCTTAAAAGTATACATTAATTCAATATTCTACATGAACCAATGAAGAGGATGAAAATGTTAAGTGGTAATGAGGGATAGTGACACTGATTGGAGAATGCCATTCTGACATTGTTCAATTTGTTCATTTGTTCAATGCAGGCTCCTGTCCACAACACAACTTAAGATCAGGAATACTGCCATGAGAATTGCTTGTTTTGTTTAGCATGTCAACAAACAGCTATACAGCCATGACAATTCTAGACAGGCAAAAGAAGAAAAAGAATCTTTCAGACAGGCAAAGCATAATCAACAGCGACTAGTAACAAAAAGCTACATTATACACTGTTTATTTCTCACTCTATGAAGAACCACCAATACCACAGTAATCAATAAATAAATCTCAACTCACAGACACAGGTGAGCACATAAACAGTGAAGATCACAGCACGGAATCAGTCAGCAGTCACAAAAGCAACACAGAAGTGTTGACGACTACACTACACGAGAACAGAAAGTCAGGCAAAACAATATCCACCTTTAAGCTGAACAATGAAAGGCTGATTTCTGGTGCAGACAGACTGCTGCATGTTGTCTGAGATGGGTGTGAATATCAGATGGGAGTGAATATCAGATGGGAGTGAATATCAGATGGGAGTGAATATCAGATGGGAGTGAATATCAGATGGGTGTGTGAATATCAGATGTGTGTGTATGAATATCAGATGGGTGTGTGAATATCAGATGGGTATGAATATCAGATGGACGTGAATATCAGATGGGCGTGAATATCAGATGGGTATCAGATGGGCGTCAATATCAGATGGGCGTGAATATCAGATGGGTGTGAATATCAGATGGACGTGAATATCAGATGGGCGTGAATATCAGATGGGTATCAGATGGGCGTCAATATCAGGTGGGCGTGAATATCAGGTGGGTGTGAATATCAGATGGGTGTGTGAATATCAGATGGACGTGAATATCAGATGGGCATGAATATCAGATGGGTGTGAAAATATCAGATGGGTGTGAATATCAGATGGGCGTGAATATCAGATGGGTGTGAATATCAGATGGACGTGAATATCAGATGGGCATGAATATCAGATGGGTGTGAAAATATCAGATGGGTGTGAATATCAGATGGGCGTGAATATCAGATGGGCGTGAATATCAGATGGGCGTAAATATCAGATGGGTGTGAATATCAGATGGGTGTGAATATCAGATGGGTGTGAATATCAGATGGACGTGAATATCAGATGGGCATGAATATCAGATGGGTGTGAAAATATCAGATGGGTGTGAATATCAGATGGGCGTGAATATCAGATGGGCGTGTGAATATCAGATGGGTGTGAATATCAGATGGGTGTGAATATCAGATGGGCGTGAATATCAGATGGGTGTGAATATCAGATGGGTGTGAATATCAAGCCATTTTTAGTTGTTTGTGATCACACAGTGGAGAGCTGTCCAAGTGGTAATTTCTCTCAAGTGTTTCATTAGCAATGTAAAAAGAGAATTTTGTTATCATCATTTAACTGGTTGGCTTCCATTAGTTTTAATTTTACTTACTACTTCATTTGATCTATTGATTTTGTGTGTGTGTGTGTGTGTGTTTTTCATGATGAATTTTGCAGTTAGGACAAACAGAATTATGTGGATGCTTGTGCTATGTTACATATTAGTTTATAAGTTTGTTTATCCAATAATGAAACTTTTCTGTTTTACTATGGATGAAATGCCTCATTTATGACACATCTTTTCTGTGCGGTGTTAAATATTTGTTTATGAATTTGTTTATCCAATAATGAAACTTTTCTGTTTTACTGTGGATGAAATGCCTCATTTATGACACATCTTTTCTGTGCGGTGTTAAATATTTGTTTATGAATTTGTTTATCAAATAATGAAACTTTTCTGTTTTACTATGGATGAAATGCCTCATTTATGGCACATCTTTTGTATGTGGTGTTAAATATTTGTTTATGAATTTGTTTATCAAATAATGACTTTTCCGTTTTACTATGGATGAAATGCCTTACTTATGACACATCTTTTTTGTGTGGTGTTAACTATTTGTTTATGGATTTGTTTATCAAATAATGAAACTTTTGTGTTGTACTATGGATAAAATGTCTTCTTTATGACACCTCTTTGTCAGGAAACACGTCAGCAATTCTCTCTTTTGGAGATAATAAAGTATTCATGTATCTTGAATCTTGTCACTGTGTGTTCAAGGTGTATGCACTGCTTAATTAACGCATATTTGTTTGTTGTTTCCACCCTCCTGTGTATTGTTTAATTAATGTGTAGTTGTTACCACCCCCAATTGTAACTCTTAGCTGGTGGTGAGGCCACTGTAACTGACTGCGAGTACAATGCCAAACGTGTTTCATACGTTGTTATCATTTACATGAAATATGTCCAATGTTCATGTAACCGCACAGCGCTTCCTGAAAGAAACATGTCTTGTCTGGAATACACAACTGACTGTGTGCTGTGAAAAAACAGAGGCTGAGGAGGGGCTGGGGAGTGGGTACATGTAGGTGTCTATTTTCATAACAGTCTGTTCTACAGCAAGGAAAACCAACTGCTCAACAGTTTTCTGCCTTGTTCTGGGAAAAAACAAAAACAAAAACAAACAATGACGACAACAGAAACCACACAATGTAAAAAAAAAAAAAAAGACTGCTGCTTGGCACAACAGAAGTTGCAAACAACGTCATAATCAATCCATTCCTGAAAAACCTTACCCCTACGCCTTCATGCACATCCTTTCTTTCCTTTACTCTTGTGCTGAAGCATGTAATGCATGCGTGTGTGGATGCATATATGCGAGTGCAAGCGACAGTTACATGTACATGTGTGTGGGTGCGGGAGGTGGGAGAGCTAGGGGTGGGGGACTGAGACGATTCTTTTCTTGCTCTAAAACCGTAGTTGGTATAAGCCTGAAAATAGTGCTCCGAACGACAAGTGACAACAGCAAGAGAGAAAGAGAGAGAGAGAGAGAGAGAGAGAGCAAGAGCTGTTCTGCATGACGACATCCACAGATCAGGGGCCACTACTCCTGAAGAAGGGGAGAGAAGAGAAAGCACACAGCATTCTTGTTCATCAACATGCCATCCACAACACACACACACACATACAATAAATAATCTTTTTTTTTTTTTAAATCCACAAAACACAGCAGCCATCCTAACCATCATGGGAGAAACAGAGATAGGGGGAGGGGGGCTGGGGGGGGGGGGGGGGTCAGGCGGGAGGTAGATGTTGGGGGAGGGGGTGTGGACAGACAACAGATCTGTGAACAAAAAAACCCAAAAAAAACACAACAACAGGGGACGCAAGCTAACACAGGGAACACACACACACATGAAGGAGAAGAGGGAGGAAGGAGAAGAAAAAACACCAAAACGATGATCACCGTTACCTTCGTCGTCATCGACAAACTCATCATCCCACTCCAGGTCATGAAAGACAAACCTGGGCGCGTACCCACTATACTTGGGCGAGCCTCAGCAGGCAGCAAGACAGGCAAGTCACAACCATTAGGCCCCACCACCCTTGTTGGACAACCCTTCACCCACACAGCCTCCCCATCCCACTCTTCCTGTGTCTTGTACGTGTGTGTGTGTGTGGGGGGGGGGGGGGCATGTTTTGTGTCGTGAGTGTGTGTGTGTGTGTGTGTGTGTGTGTGTTTGTTCATATCTGCAATTTGTAGTACTGTCTTGGTGTATACAGATACACATATGTCTTGGCTGTTTGTTTTTTTCATGAGCAAAGGTATGTTATTATATTGTACATTGTGTATGTTTCATGTGAGGAGCTTAGAGACCATTACTTGGGGAGTCTGCACCATATAAGTACTGTCTAGTATCTATTAATCAATATTATTGTATCACTATTCCACACATTCTCACTTCTGATTGAGAAAAAGAAGAAGAAGAAGAGAAAAAAAAGGAAGTTTCTGGTTTTCATTAAAAACTAAGGACCAGGTTCAAATCAAAAACAGCCATAAAAGTATATGAGAAGTAAGACAAGGCAGACTCAAGTCTCATACCCAGTTAACCCTCTGACTGCTGAAGCTAAGTGAAACAAGATCAGTGTGTGGCAAGACTTTGAAGTGCCGTCACTACTTTTGAGCTGTGTACTCCTAAAATGGCCCAGCAGACATCGCTGAAGAAAAGTGACACATGTCCCATGAGGAAGATGTCCAAACACAGTGAGGTGACTGACATCCTTATTCTTGTTGCTTCTAGTCCAGCCCACCGCACAGGGCCATATCAGGACTGTCAAACCATACAAATGCTCAACCGCGTCAACACAAAACTGTCACATCTACCAAAAACACTAAGACAAACCCACAAAAGACCGTTCATGACACAGTATCCCAACCATCTAACTCCTTATGGCAAATAAGACTTGGCCATGCTGAGGACTCCAGCCATTCCACTTATCATCCCCAGATTACAAAAAATCGTAAAAAAGGGGGAAAAAAACAATACTTCAAAGCCAAACAAAATATACATAAAGAAGGCCATATAGGCAAATAATACTGCAGAATGGGCAGCTAGTGCCCATCCCAGTGTTTACATCTCACTACCTAATCGCCAGAGCAAAACAGCACAGATAGTACATCACAGACTGCGGAAAAGAGAAAAAAGTGTCAAGGCTTGATTGAAAAAAGAAAGGGGAATGGACTGGGAAGGCAGGAAAAGGAGACAACAGTGAAGGAAGAAAAAAGGCAGAAACAAAGAGAGGGACAGAAAAGAGGAAATTTCTAGCACAGAATTTCCAGAAGGCGGGGATGCTGTTCATACTGAAAGACCCCCAGCATCCCCACGAGGGGGAGGGTGGGGGGGGGGGGGGGGGGGTAGGGGGGGACTGACATCCTGACCTGTAAACTCTTCTAATCTCTGCGACATGAGAACCCTTCACCGACAAGCATACTCATCAGCAGCAGTTATGGGGTTAATCTAACACAGGAATTATGGAAGAGATACCAGTATGAATATATACGGATAATTCATTCAAGTACAGGCCACTGCCCCTCATGAAGGGGTGCAAACACATGAACATATAACCAAAACAACAAATAATACATGGTCATGACAAGAAGAAAAATTAGTTAGTTCAGAATTGATTGCAGTCTGAATGCTTTAAACAGATAGACAAATTACGAATGGTCTGTTTGTGCCTAGAAGCCATGAGTAACGCTAATCTCAGCTGAATGGGAAATTTACAGAATTTAGGTGGTACAAGCTTAGTTCTAATTATGGAAGACAGAGACAGAGAAAAAAACCACCAAAACAAAACACTGTAGAGCACGTCAGCTTGTAACGGGGCATTTTCAACGAAAGACTTTATATTTTGACCACAGGTTATCACTGTGCCAAACTTGGATGAAAAGTGGATGAAAACCCAAGCTCCTTTGCAGCTTAACATCTGTGATACCTTCACTCCAGCTAAGTAAGTAAGCCACAGCGTCAAGGTGGAACCTGGATGTCCCGTGATACAAATGTCAAATCACAAAAAGGAAAAAAAACAAAACAAACATTATCTTCCGAGTTATAAACCATGCTGAAAGACACAGACAGAAACAGAGAGAGGCGTTTGTCGCTTTGACATTTTACTGCCATTGACTACACAGTCAATGGAAAGAGAGAAAGAGGGACAGGGACTATAAGAAAGAAAAAAACAACAACTAGGAACAACACTTGAACAAAACAAAGCAGCAACACAAAAGGGTCTGCTCTTTCGAAACAAAGCACCGCCCTCTGCACTTTCAGCCACTGATAATAAAACAGCAAGCCTCTGGTGCCACCCACAACTACAGCAGTGAAAATAGGAGACAGATGAGAGAGAGAGGGAGAGAGAGGGAGAGAGAGAGGGAGGGGGAGAGAGAGAGAGAGAGAAGGAGAGAGGGAGGGAAAGAGAGAGAGAAGGAGAGAGAGAGGGAGAGAGAGGGAGAGAGAAGGAGAGAGAGAGAGAGAAGGAGAGAGGGAGGGGGAGAGAGAGAGCGAGACAGTAACGGTGATGGTGACGGAGAGAAAGAATCAGAGACACAGAGAAAGACAGGCAGAGAGAGAGGGTTACAGAACACTGAACACCAAATGATTTGAATGACTTGGGCCAACATGACAAGTGCAAACAAAATACATTTGAGACAGACACAGAAAAAGAGAGAGAGAGTCAGAGAGAGAGAGAGGCAGAAAGACAGAGACAGAGACAGAGACAGGAAGCGTCAGAGACAGAGATAGAAATATGGACAGAATGAAAGAGAGCTTTCGAGGAAAGGAGAATTTTGTCAGTACATCATTGTAATTGACCTGTGTGTAAGTGTGTAAGAGTGTGAGTGTGGGTGTATGAGTGTGAGCGAATGAGCAAACAAATGTGTGTGTGTGTGTGTGTGTGTGTGTGTGTGTGTGTGTGTGTGCACATGTATGTGTGCACATGTCTGTCTGTGTGTGTGTGTCTGTCTGTGGCTGTGTATATGTGTGTGTACAGGTGTAAGTCTTCATGTGTCCATACATGCCTGCCACTGCAAAGCCTTCACCCACACAGATAATCATCAAGTGCAAACAGTGCAAATGTGAACAAAAAGGAGACCATGGGTATCTTCCAGTACCAAAGCAGAACAGAAGGCAGTCCAAAAAATACCACAAACCAACCTAGTCTAGTTTGATAGAAAACCACACAAATTTAAATAATAAAATAATACTTAAAAAAAAGAAAAGAAAAAAGAAATGACATTACTAAAAAAAAAAAAAAAAAAAGAAAAAGAAAAGAAAAGAAATGACAACTGAAAACAATATGGCACTGAATGTGTCAGCTTTAACTCAGAGGAACAGACAGAGAAAAAAAACAACGTCCGTGGCAACAATAACATTAACTAAACGGGGAGGTGGAAAAAAAACCAAACAAACTCTTTCAGACACTGAAACTAAAATGTCGCACCAAGAATGCCAACGAATCAAAGCGCCATTCAAGGGAGGTAATTAGAACTGCACATACCCACAAAGGAGCTGCTGGATTCCGAAATGGAACGAGCTACAGAACGAAGAGGACACACACACCAGCCATGACGCTCATTAATCAACAGACTTTCTCACACATCACTTCAGAGATGTTAGAAAAAAAACCTGACGTTCAATCCATTTTAACCCCCTCGTACCAGGAGCTACAAATGCTTCACTCACTGTCAATTGACGGTCACACTGCTTTCATGACCTGATAGAAATCCCTCTGCCCCCACCCCTTTCTTGTCTTGGTCAGCAGAGTTGGGGATACCTTTCGTTTTCCTGAACTCTCCTTACAAAAAAGACACTGATTCTTGAGTTCAAAGCTGGGGTCCTTGAGCAATCTAAGCAGACACTAATTCCACTGACTAAGCACGGGAGGCAGGTGGCAGAATGGTCAAGATGCTTATCTGCCAATACAGTGTCTGTGAGGGTCTGGGTTCGAATTCCGCTCTCACCCTATCTCCCAAGTTTGACTGGAAAATCAGCTTGACATCTAGCCATTCGGGTGAGATGATTAACTGAGCACCTGTATGCAGCATCCACTTTGCGCACTGAAAAAGAACCCATGGCAACAAAAGTGTTGTCTTTTGGCAAAATTCTAAAAAATCAATCAACTCTGATAGGTACACAAATATATATGCATGCACTCAAAGCCTGATTAGCGCATTGGGTTATGCTGCCGTCAGTCATGTGCCAAACAGATTTGGTGTAGCAGACATGGATTTGTCTGAATGCAGTGAAAACCTCCTTGAGAAACTGGAACTGGAACTAACAAAATTCTCTTCTTGCTGCTAAACATTCACACTGCTAAGATCACTCATACAACCCAGCCCACAGTCAAAGACATAAAGAATTAACAAAAGAAAAAAAAAAACAAACACAGTGACTAACGGACTTATCATAGCCACAACCAGCTAATGTGTTATACCAGCAACTATTTCACACACGGTAACTATCCACTGAATAAGTAACGTCCACTCTCTTCACCAACTCAGAAAACAGGTGGTTACACTCAACATGTGTCTGTACACCGCAACAAACTAAAACATCAATGTATAATTCCATTAAAAAAAACTAATGAACAATTTTTTAAAATTCACCTCACGTCTAAAATGATCATCCAATGCTGGTTCAATTGAAACAACACCACCAACACTCAGGCCAAGAATGACAGACATATATCTTATACAGCCACAACACAACACTGATCATACATCACAACACAGGTACACACAACATTGATATTAATGTGGAAGGTAGTGGAAACTTTTTTTTTTTCCTGTTTGTTTGTCAAAACTTGGTCTGGTCAGTATTACGTCTTCTCGGCCAACATGCTGCTGATAAAGTGACATCAAGGCTTCGTCCCCCAAGAACTGTTCTATATTTGGGTCAGGAATTCCCACTCTGGAACTGTTTGGTTTTATTATGTGACAGGGAAAAAAATAATTCTCAAAAATGATGTTTCTCCTTCTTTCCACTTCATTCTCCTCTTGTTGGCCGGAGCTGCAAAGTCCGTTGTCTGTGTCTGCCAGTGCTGGCATCTGATATATAGGAGGAGTTTGTATTATACTCCATGTTTGGTGATACATATACTTATCATGTCAAACTGATGCAAACTAGGCCTATCAGTTTGCTTTGCTTGGCCAAATTTCACACAGCTAACAGTGAAAAGACGACCCATCTTGCCCGGTCCACTCTTAGCCAATCAAACGCCTCTAAAAGCCAGTGGTGGCATCTGATATATACTCCATTTTACAACAACAAAAATGGTATACATAACTTAGTTTTTCCATTTTTTTTTTTACTTTGAGATCACAGAACTTTCATAAATGGAGTAAAATCAGAAAAAAAGAAAGAAAACAATGACAAAACAAAAGAAAAGTAAAGAAACTATACAAGCAAAGAAAAACATATCTATTCAAAATCAAGATAAGGGAAAATTGCATCTATTCTTGTGCACTTTTAACCTCAGCGGAGGAAGTATCTTTAAGTTCAGCCAAATTCCTGCATATATATGTATGTCTGTGTTTTATGCATGTCCAAGGGCAAGAGTGGGCTTTTCTCTTTCAGTCTGAAGTCTTGTTTCCCTTCTACAGTACACATGCATGTATGCGCGCGCGCTCACACACACACACACACACACACACATTTAAAAAAAAAAGAAAAAAAGATGAAACTATTCTAAAAATCTGTCTCCAATCAGACTTCAGAGCAATAAGTGAGTGACAAAGAAAGGGAGAGAGAGAATGTGTGTGTGTGTGTGTGTGTGTGTGTGTGTGTGTGTGTGACTGCGAGAGAGAGCGAGCGAGAGAGAGAGGGTATGTGTACATAAAATTATATGTACCTAATTCCATCTTGTTTTCACCAATCACACACACACACACACACACACACACACACACACACTCTATATCCTGTTTCATAACATTTCCAGACATCATTCTCTAAACTCACAGCTCTCATAACACCAGTGGGGGGATTCATTTGTTGGGCAAATGACCATGTCATCTACATGCCTTGTTTGTTCTGACGATGTGATTTGCACACCACAGTGACACACAATGACAGAGTTCTGGAATGTTCCGGAGCCTGACTTACCATAGCAGTCCCACCAGCCTCTCGCTTTGTCAGCACAGACAGACAGAGGGGGGCTTTACACACAGCTGTTCATTTACATACACTGTGTACACACAAATAGTCACACATATATACCACACACATTCAGTATATGCATATGCAAGCATTATACACAAACAGTGACATACACACACCATGTAACAGCACACGCACACACACACGCACACTCACACACGCGCACACACACGCACACACACACAAATGTACACGTACACACACACAAATATACAAATGCAAAAAACACACCAATCTATGTCTGACTGTTTTTACAATTCAAAATCAAAAGTCAATCACTACCTTAATTTATTAATTTATTATTAATTTACATTAATTTATGCATGCACGTACTTGTGTGTGTGAATGTGTGTGTGTGTGTGTGTGTGTGTGTGTGTGTGTGTGTGTGAGTGAGTGTGTGTATGTACATACAAAACCTAACATGCAAAAAAAAAATATGCTTAATTTACCTGAGAACAATTTTTGTAGGAACAAAACATTTGCTTTACAACAACTGTTTGGAATATCCCATTTCATGACTAAGATTTCGACTGTTCAATAAAACAGTTTTGAATTGTTTTGTCGGGACATTTAGACTGCTCCTCAGATATTCAGGTTAGCTCAGATTTTGATCAACTTAAAAATGGTGTGAAACAGTGTTGTGGGGGGAGTGTACGCGTGCATGCGTTTTACCATGTTCTGTAAAGTAAGAAGATGATTCACTCCAAAAAGATCAGGTATGATGAGTGGGAAGAACAAAAGTAGAGAGAGACATTTCACACAAAACCCCAAATCCAAAATGAACTGAGAGAAGGTGACTGTTCACAACACAATGATGAACATGCTAAAAAAACTGGGACATCAAAGTCCAATGCATCCATTCACATCCAAATCTGTTCAACATCAAAAGAACAAGTCAAAAAAAAAAAAGAGAGAGAAAAAAAACAACAAAAAAACAACAATGGAATGAAACATAATGGAACCAAAAACAGACTCAGAAGGTTACTAAGCAACTGTCGTTAGGACTGTTTGTTTTTTTAACTCCACCAGACTGCTAATTCTGGCAGCACACATTCAAACACTCACAAAGCAATACTGAACAGCCCCTAATCAATGTCCTAAAATTCACCTGTATGCCAACAGCAATGACAAACTAACAATCTACGCACCATGCATGTACTGCCAAGCAACAGCACTAGCTATGTAACATTTCCAAGCTTCTGAAAGCTAAACATATCAGCTGCCTTTTTTCCTAAGAGTTCATTCCTTACCATCATCACTGCACTACTTTTTCTCATCTCTCATTACCAGGTAGCTATAAGATTTTGTGAACATTGTTCTGAATACCCACAAGCTTGTTGGTTTGTTTCACATAAACTCTGTAAGGCAGCACTGGCTGGTGGATAGAGTGACAGAAAGACTGCACAATGACAGGGACACTTTTTCTTTCAAAAGACCCGTAGGATACCCACCAAACATGAAACCCTAAAAACATAACCCAAAACTGAAGAATGGTGATGTAAAATGCAGAAAGGTGCTTAGCGGAACTACTAAGGAGCTACACTTGTGCTTCCTGTCATGGTTTACATTTTGTCACAATGCAACTCACTTGCCTCCCATTAATTTGTAGTGGTAGTTGTTGCTTTGTAAATTATCTTCCTTTCTTTTTTATTTTGATGTGTGTGTGTGTGTGCGTGGGGGTGGGGGGTGGGGGGGAGGGTCTGTGTCTGAGTGGGTGTGGGTGTTTGGGAGGGTGGATGAGGGTCACAAGCTGTCTGTTAATCCACTTCAGAGACTGACACTCTCAGACAAAGAGAGAGAGACAGCAGGTCTGCATTACGAAAAGATACCTATCTTGTATGAACACAAGTTACGGGTTACCAGAATACACTGTACTATACATGGCACACGGTCAATGATAGCCATGGCTCATCATCCAATAAAGACATCATAAACATCAACAGACTGATGTCAAAGGCTTGTGCAGACACTACAGCACAATGAGTATCATTTCTTGTTAATAATAATTCATCTCCCCCTTTCATCAAATTTATTTGTCCGGTAAGAAAAGAGAAAATTAGCAGCAGTAGCAATACACTGATTATGGTGATTACAACAAATAAATGAATATACAAAAAGAAGAGGTATATGATGAATCAAATGTGAGATTAAAAATGTCTGATTAAGCGATTAACACTTTTTTTTAAATGTCAATCTGTGATTAGAGCCAAGGAAAAACAATATAATGTTGATTATTTTTCCCTTTTTTTCTCCTTCTGTGAACAGAACAACAGATGCAAACAGGACTCAAGAGAGCTGTACTTCACACAAACAACACATCAGAAATAGAATTCATCCAAAATGAATGAAAAACAAATTATTTAAAAAAAAATATATGTATATATACATATATACATATATTTATATATATACACACACAACTGAAATAACTTCAAAGGCAACATAACAGGGAGAGAAAAAAGATCCACACTTAAGGGCACATTCCACCCAAGGGATTATCCCACAGTAACAGAAACTTTGTGGAGGGAGGGGAGGGGAAGAAAAACAAAGGTTCTTACACAAAAGACAATTTTCAAAAAGAGTCACAAAAAGGGAGAATGACAAACGCTTTCTGGAAAAAAACAAACAAAAAACACCTAGAACAAAGCTTTTTGGGTTAGGTTTTTTTCAATACTTTAGTCTGGATACCCAAAATGTTTCTTATCCTCCTCTTCAGAGATGGTTATTTCCCCTGTTCTCTGACTGAAGAAATATAAATAAATAAATAAATAAATATATATATATACATATATATATATATATATATATATATATATGTATCTATGTATGTACAAAGCCTACTCCTAATACCCACCCACAATGCTACAAACCTATTTTGCTGAAAACCTCATCGGACATGAAAACCAAAAATGGCCACAGACTTTTAGGAATGTTTCTTCAGCTGTCAAGTGGGAAAATCTTTCTCACTGTGTCAATCTCTCTCAACATTTAACTTGCATATCAATATAATAAAGTACGGTCTATGCTGCCCAGGACCAAAGTCTGGACCACACCCCCCTTCATGGTGGGCGACCACAGCCTTGAACTACTTGACCTCAAGCGCAGACTGCACACAGGTTGCTAAATTCACCACTACATCTACGTTGCAGTCGCTTAGCTTCAGTCAAATCACCCCCATGATCAAACATGAGTGCGGATGCACCCATGAAGACTGAACACAGGCTGTCCAGTGCAGGTGTACTGATAAACCAAAGAAACTTAAAACACATCAATCTTCTGACAGCCACTACTCTGAGACAGGAATGTCGCATATGTGTTGCGATAATCTGAAGACTTCTTCTTCTTCTTCTTCTGCGTTCACTCGTATGCACATGAGTGGGCTTTTACGTGTATGACCGTTTTTACCCCGCCATGAAGGCAGCCATACTCTGTTTTCGGGGGTGTGCATGCTGGGTATGTTCTTGTTTCCATAACCCACCGAACGCTGACATGGATTACAGGATCTTTAACGTGCGTATTTGATCTTCTGCTTGCATATACACACGAAGGGGGTTCAGGCACTAGCAGGTCTGCACATATGTTGACCTGGGAGATCGTAAAAATCTCCACCCTTTATCCACCAGGCGCCGTCACCGTGATTCGAACCCGGGACCCTCAGACTGACAGTCCAACGCTTTAACAACTCGGCTATTGCACCCGTCATCTGAAGACGTATGCCCACACTACCACCCTTTCTTTCCGACAGAAGACTATCAATTCTAAGCATCAATACACGACAGTGTGGTCTCTGTGAGTGTGCATCATCCATCACTCCTGGAAGATTCCATCACCTGTCTCAATTTCTGAAGCTTTCAGAGTCAATTTTTCCAACAATATCATTTGGTCTTTGCGTTCACTTTTTTTTTTTTTTTTTGGTCATCATTATTTCTACGAACTCAAGTTCCTGAAATAATCATTAATTCTGAAATTTCAAATGAAAGCACCCTTTACAAAAATGTACCCCTGGTCATACCGCACTCCCCTCTCCCACCCTTCCTTGTAATAATTATCTTTTTCAAGACAACCCCCGCCCCACCTACCCCCCACAGAAAAAATATATATTCCTATTTTTCTTATGATGTTGTTACTCAGAGATGCAAATAATAACCACGGCTACAATAACTGTGGCAACAGCAATGACACAAACAGTAATGATATAAAACGCACACACAAAAAAAGACCTAGACACACCAACTCTCACTGACGGCCTAACTGACACACACACACACTGAGACGAGCGGAGACTAAAGCTGGCAAACCACGTATCCGGCTTTGTTGCGACAACAGAGCAAAAACGCGACACCACGTTCTTTCATGGAAATGTTGGAACATGGCCCAAACACACTGCTTTTTACACTACAGCAATTTTGTGTTAGTGTGTTTTGTTTTGTTTTTGGGGTGGGTTTTTTTGGCTATTCTATCTCTTTTTCTTTTTTCTTCAAACACATTCACTCCACCCAAGATGTGGAAATCAAAGGAGGAGGAGAAATTTTGCTTAATGTCCCTTCACACAAATTGGTGATTGAAGACATTTTGTTTGAGGGTTTCGAAGAGGGAGAGGAGGATGAATGATGAGTTGGGGGAAACTGGGTGAATGGGGGGTGAAATTTGAAACAAATATCTAAATACAAAATGTTACAGAAAAAACACAATCAACTCGACCCTGACCCTGACTTTTGGAAGCTGCTGTGCTGCTGATACAACGCAGCTGGATACGTGGTTTTTCTCCTTTTTTTTTTTGTACAATGTGTGAAAGAAGGGGTGCAGATAGTGTTGCCGTTACTTACTGCTGCGGCTTCGTCCCCCTCTCCCACCTACTGGCAACCGACAGGGCAGCACATACATAATGCGTCAATCACATTCCACACATTCACTGTGCCAGCCACACATGTTAGGCATTAAGTCATCTGTTGGGTTTCAGTTTCAGTTTCACAAGGAGGCATCATTGCCTTCAGATAATATCCATATACGCTACACCACACCTGCTGGGCAGATGCCTGACAGCAGCATAACCCAACACACTAAGTCAGGCCTTGAGTGCATGCATGAGTATTTGTGTACCTATCAGAGTGGATTTCTTTGACAGAATTTTGCCCGAGGACAGCACTTTTGTTGCCATGGGTCCTTTATCAGTGCGCCAAGTGCTTGACGCACATGGGACCTCGGTTTGTCGTCTCATCCAAATGACTAGACACTCGGTTTGGACACCTTTCCTCACCCTGAAGGCAGCTACAGTGTGTTTTCACCTGTCGATGCATGATGGCTTATCTGTTTTTCATTAACACTGCCCTGGATTTCGGGTGGGTTTTTACTGGGGTTTTTCTCATCAGACCGTCTGCTCACAAAACATTAATGAACAGTGTACAGTCATTGGCAGTTCAACACTTCCATGCTGACTTGTTAGACTGGACATGTGTAGCCACTGGACACTGCCAGGATTTAAACCATGAACCTCACAGTGTTCCTCCTTCTTCCTCTTCGTTCGTGGGCTGCAACTCCTACGTTCACTTGTTTACACCAGTAGGCTTTTACGTGTATGACCATTTTTACTCCCGCCATGTAGGCAGTAATACCGATTTCAGGAGGGGATGCATGCTGGGTATGACCTCGTTTCCAAACCCACGAAATATTGACATGGATTACCAGATCTTGAACACACACAACTGATCTTCTGCGTGCATATACACACAAGAAGGGGGTTCAGGCACTAGGAGGTCTGTACAACTGTTGACCTGGAAGATCAGAAAAATCTTCACCCTTTACCTACCAAGCGCCAAGACTGGGATTCGAACCCGAGACCCTTAGACTGAAAGTCCACTCCTTTAGCCACTCGGCTGTTGCACCCATCATACTATCCCAGAGCCACAGGAAATGTGGTGTTTCACTCATCCAGTTGCCAGACCCGTCAGTGTATTGCTCATTCTTTTTTCTCTCTTTTTCTTTTGTAACATTTTCAGTTCCATTTTTCTTACACATACATATGTTGCATGAATGAGACAGGGTTCGTCTAAACTATCTACTGCATTTCAGTGTTTCGAAGGCTAAGAGAAAAATAAAGTGTACTGGTCATTCTGTTGTCATGTTATGGTCACTAAGGTCATAATTCATTTAGTTAATACGTTAATATCAACCACTGTGTCACAGAAGTGCATAACGGTTAACACTAATTCACATCAGTTTGTATTATGTGGAACATTTACACAGGCACACAACATTTTATACATGTACATTAGAACATCAAACCTCAGACATCAACACAAAAAAAATTATACATTGCCTCCGCTGTTTCCAAATTAACAAGCCTAACAACCAATGTCTCCTTGACAGACTACACACTGAACTGTTCGTTAATCAATCAGTCTGTCCACTTAATCAAAGACATTCGCATGGACCTGTCTTTACACTGTTTCCATAGTCACAAATGTATTCTAATAAATGAATTCTGTTTACGGCAAGAATAAGACAGGACTGATCATGCCACCTATGAAGACTACAAACTGTGGTCTGACCTCGCTCCATGCACAAACATAAACGACACAGAAACAAATCAGAGTATTGCACTGCATTGTCACAGACTACACAAACATAAACGACACAGAAACAAATCAGAGTATTGCACTGCATTGTCACAGACTACACAAACATAAACGACACAGAAACAAATCAGAGTATTGCACTGCATTGTCACAGACTACACAAACATAAACGACACAGAAACAAATCAGAGTATTGCACTGCATTGTCACAGACTACACAAACATAAACGACACAGAAACAAATCAGAGTATTGCACTGCATTGTCACAGACTACACAAACATAAACGACACAGAAACAAATCAGAGTATTGCAATGCATTGTCACAGACTTGTACTGTCACATCCATATATACTGAGGTGATGTGTACATGTAACAACATCAACATTATCTTATCAAATCAATTCATTTCCTGCTAAATATGTCAATGGAAAAAAAAAATATATATATATATATCTACATACATCACCACAGTTCCACATCTAATAAATATATACTACAAGAGAGAGAACAACATAAGAACAAGCTTTTTTTTTTCACAGAAAGAGATACAGACACAGTGAGAAAGACAAAATGTGTGAATATTTGTGTATCACTGAGTCCTGTGTCCCAGACTGACTGAGAACACACACACACAAAAAAAAACGGAAGAAAAAGAGGCCACAGGCACATGAAAACATGGTGCAAAAAAAAAAAAGAAAAAAAAAAGAAAACGAAACCAGCAGAATGGGTTCCTATCGCACACTGTGACCATCATTCCAAACCACCTGACAAGAACCCTTTCTGACCGCTCTCCCCGTCACTTTCTCCCTGACTACAGTCCTTGGTTTACTGCCGTTCAGGAAAATGTCGACACTAAAAGAAAAAAGGAATTCCTATTGACTGAGAATTGTGCACTGCAGCATCAAATTTTCTAAACAAGAGGAGCTGCTCCATCTACTCCATGGCTGGGTAAGCCTGCTCTGTTAAAATGGCCATACTGTTTGCTCCAGTCAGCCCAGTTTTGCAGTATTTAGACAACCACATACCTAAAAGGCTCAGCCAGTCATCAACTTTTCCCTCTCAAAGTACAATTATGTGTGGAACCCTTAAAAAAAAAAGAAGAAAAATCCTTTAGCTAGTTACTTTAAATGTCACCTTTGGAAGTCTATCCACCATATTGTTACAATTTGTTCCGGTCGTTTTGTCATGTCTGGTGATACTTAGACCACCACCACAAAAGCGGGATGATTAACTTCTGCCATCTTCAGGTAATAACAAAGCATGCAGTTATTCACTCAAGGCTGTTTATCATCACAGCAAAAAACCACAATAAAAGGGGCTTTTGTTTCTACATGCATCAATCCAATTGGAAGCAAGTTTTTTTCTTTCTTCTTTTTTTTCACGGATATTCAATGAAAACTATTAAAATATCATTAATAATGAATAAATAAATTGGATGCTTTGTTATCTTACAAACTCAAAAACGAAAACATGGTTAATCATAAACAAACTGATGTTTTATTATCTTAAAAACTCTGAATTCAGAAATCAAAAAAGTTTTCTTTCTTCTTTGTTTCTGGGTTGTTCTTTTTCATTTCTTAAAATCCAAATACATCAAGCCAAATCATCACCCAGTGAACAGCACAGCTGTTCCACGAAGCAAGACGTCAAACACAAACCCCACCCTGACAAAATGCTTGTTGCACAACACAACACAAAACGAAACACAACAAGATGACACACACACACGCACACACACACACGCACACACACACACACACACACTCTGACTCACCATCCTTTTCAACGGGCTCCAACACAGTGGTCTGCGTCTCTTTGGCGTAGGTGACATTTTCTCGTGGAGCGATATTGGTCTCGTTAACCTTGGCAACGCTCAGATGGATCTTCCTTGGACTGAACAAACAATATTATCATTAAGATTTGTTGTGTTGTGTTGTGCTGTGTTGTGTTGTGTTGTGTTGTGTTGTGCTGAGCTGTGCTGTGCTGTGCTGCTGTGCTGTGTTTTGTTGCATTGTGCTGCATTGTGTTGTGTTGCGTTGCATTGTGGCTCTGTGTGGTGTGCTGCGATGTGCTGTGTTGCCTTGCATTGTGTTGTGGCTGTGTGTGTTGTGTTGTGTTGCCTTGTGGCTCTGTGTGTTGCGTTGCATTGTGGCTCTGTGTGGTGTGCTGCGATGTGCTGCGTTGCCTTGCATTGTGTTGTGCTGCGCTGCGCTGTTGCGTTGCCTTGCATTGTGGCTCTGTGTGTTGCGTTGCCTTGCATTGTGGCTCTGTGTGTTGCGTTGCCTTGTGGCTCTGTGTGTTGTGTTGCCTTGCATTGTGGCTCTGTGTGTTGTGTTGCCTTGTGGCTCTGTGTGTTGTGTTGCCTTGTGGCTCTGTGTGTTGTGTTGCCTTGCATTGTGGCTGTGTGTGTTGCCTTGCATTGTGGCTCTGTGTGTTGCGTTGCCTTGCATTATGGCTCTGTGTGTTGTGTTGCATTGTGGCTCTGTGTGTTGTGTTGCCTTGTGGCTCGTTGTGTTGCATTGTGTTGCATTGTGGCTCTGTGTGTTGCATGGCTCTGTGTGTTGTGTTGCGTTGCCTTGTGGCTGTGTGTGTTGTGTTGCATTGTGGCTCTGTGTATTGTGTTGCATTGTGGCTCTGTGTGTTGTGTTGCATTGTGGCTCTGTGTGTTGCATTGTGGCTCTGTGTGTTGTGTTGCATTGTGGCTCTGTGTATTGTGTTGCATTGTGGCTCTGTGTGTTGTGTTGCATTGTGGCTCTGTGTGTTGCATGGCTCTGTGTGTTGTGTTGCGTTGCCTTGTGGCTGTGTGTGTTGTGTTGCATTGTGGCTCTGTGTGTTGCGTTGCCTTGTGGCTCTGTGTGTTGTGTTGCGTTGCATTGTGGCTGTGTGTGTTGTGTTGCCTTGTGGCTCTGTGTGTTGTGTTGCGTTGCATTGTGGCTCTGTGTGTTGTGTTGCCTTGTGGCTGTGTGTGTTGTGTTGCATTGTGGCTCTGTGTGTTGCGTTGCCTTGTGGCTCTGTGTGTTGCATTGTGGCTCTGTGTGTTGCGTTGCCTTGTGGCTCTGTGTGTTGTGTTGTGTTGCCTTGTGGCTGTGTGTGTTGCGTTGCCTTGTGGCTCTGTGTGTTGCGTTGCATTGTGGCTGTGTGTGTTGTGTTGCGTTGCCTTGTGGCTGTGTGTGTTGCGTTGCCTTGTGGCTCTGTGTGTTGTGTTGCGTTGCCTTGTGGCTGTGTGTGTTGTGTTGCCTTGTGGCTCTGTGTGTTGCGTTGCATTGTGGCTGTGTGTGTTGTGTTGCGTTGCATTGTGGCTGTGTGTGTTGTGTTGCGTTGCCTTGTGGCTGTGTGTGTTGTGTTGCGTTGCCTTGTGGCTGTGTGTGTTGTGTTGCGTTGCCTTGTGGCTCTGTGTGTTGCGTTGCCTTGTGGCTCTGTGTGTTGCGTTGCATTGTGGCTGTGTGTGTTGTGTTGTGTTGCCTTGTGGCTCTGTGTGTTGTGTTGCGTTGCCTTGTGGCTGTGTGTGTTGCGTTGCCTTGTGGCTCTGTGTGTTGCGTTGCATTGTGGCTGTGTGTGTTGCGTTGCCTTGTGGCTGTGTGTGTTGCGTTGCCTTGTGGCTGTGTGTGTTGTGTTGCGTTGCCTTGTGGCTCTGTGTGTTGTGTTGCGTTGCCTTGTGGCTGTGTGTGTTGCGTTGCCTTGTGGCTCTGTGTGTTGCGTTGCCTTGTGGCTCTGTGTGTTGCGTTGCCTTGTGGCTCTGTGTGTTGCGTTGCATTGTGGCTCTGTGTGTTGCGTTGCCTTGTGGCTCTGTGTGTTGCGTTGCATTGTGGCTCTGTGTGTTGCGTTGCACTGCCTTGTGGCTCTGTGTGGTATGCTGTGATGTGTTGTAGTGTGTTGTATTGTGTTGTGCTGTGCTGTGTTGTGCTGCGTTGTGTTGCGTTGTGTGTTGTGGTTCTGTGTGGTGTGGCGTGTTGTGTTGTAGAAAAAATATCATCAAGGTGTACTGTACAGTACTGCATTGCACTGTCACCAACATTTTAACTGATTATCATTTCAACTGGATCATCAGTTACATTCTGGTTTCACTGAAATTCATATCAAGCAGTCATCGATTGTATTACAATAAGTTCACCAAATTCATAATAACAGATTTACTCAACTCAACACAATCTGCTCAGCTCTAAATTTACTCTGCCTAGCCCTACTAAACACACTCTGACAAAGAAACACCACATTTGCACACACACACACGCAGATACACAAATACACACAATGCACAGCCACTCTTTCTTCCCCTCACCACATACACACATTAAACACACACATTCCCCTCCTCACAGGCCTTACCCCATGCACACTTCACACACATCAAACACACATACACACACCTCCCCTACCCTCAACATTAACACCACACACATACTCATGTACACACACACACTCACACACACACCACACACACACACACACACACACACTCACGTTGTGGAGCTGACACTAGCAGATGACGCAGAATCTGGAATGACTGCTCCTTGTGGTGCTGACTTGGTCAGGGAGCTAGTACTGCTTTCTGCAACATCACAACATTTATCAAAGTACGTCTGCAACATTCATCATAGTATGGTACTCCCTTCTGCAATATCTCAACATTCATCATAGTATGGTATTCCCTTCTGCAACATCGCAACATTCATCACTGTATGTCTGCGATATTGCAACATTCATCACTGTAGGTCTGCAACATTCATCACAGTAAGGTACTCCCTTCTGAAACATCACAAATTTCATCACAGTAAGGTACTCCCTTCTGCAACATAGCAAAATTCATCGTAGTAAGGTACTCTCCTGTGCAACATCGCTACATTCATCTTGGTCAACAGTCATACACGTAAAATCCCACTTGTAAACATACAAGTAAACGTGGAGTTGCAGCCCACAGATGAAGAAGAGACTGAGTTGAGTAAACTACGCTAAACTCCCACACTGCCCGAACACTGACCTGGCGATGGGGCGATGCCAAATTCACGCAGAATGTCGTCTGGCTGTGTGCTGGACAGCTCCCCACCACCTGGTCGCGCACTGCCCTTCGGTTCATCGCCCTGAACAGTCACACACACACTGACACACCTCACATGGTTCATCACCCTGAACAGTCACACACACACTAACACACCTCACATGGTTCATCGCCCTGAACAGTCACACACACACTAACACACCTCACATGGTTCATCGCCCTGAACAGTCATACACACACACACACACACACACTGACACACCTGACATGGTTCATTGACCTGAACAGTCACACACACACACACACACACACACACACACTGACACACCTGACATGGTTCATTGACCTGAAGTCACATACACACATGGACACACTTCACATGGTTCATCGCCCTGAACAGTCACACACACACTGACACACCTCAGACGGTACATCGCCCTGAACAGTCACACACACACTGACACACCTCACATGGTTCATCGCCCTGAACAGTCACACACACACTGACATGGTTCACTGCCCTGAACAGTCACACACACACTGACACACCTGACATGGTTCATTGCCCTGAACAGTCACACACACACTGACACACCTCACATGGTTCATCGCCCTGAACAGTCACACACACACTGACATGGTTCACTGCCCTGAACAGTCACACACACACTGACACACCTGACATGGTTCATTGCCCTGAACAGTCACACACACACACACACTGAGACACACAACACAATTGATTGCCCTGAACAGTCACACACACACTCACACACACACACTGAGACACACAACACAATTCACTGCCCTGAACAGTCACACACACACACTCACACACTGAGACACACAACACAATTCATTGCCCTGAACAGTCACACACACACTGACACACCTGACACCGTTCTTCGACATGAACAGTCTCACACACACACTGACACACCTGACACAGTTAATCACCCTGAACAGTAACACACATAATGACACACCGGACACAGTTAATCACCCTGAACAGTCACACACACAGTGACACATGACATGGTTCATCGCCCTGAACAGCCGCACAGACACCTGACACGGTTCATCACCCTGAACAGCGACACACACTGACACACCTGACACGGTTCATCGCCCTGAACAGTCACACACACAGAGTGACACACTTGAATCAGCGGTGAGCACAGAACTTTTCATACAGTTTGAAGATGGTGGTAAGTTATAGTTTCTCAAGGCCACATTACTGCTTTTGGACAAATCCATATATATATATATATATAGATATATAGATATATATATAGATATAGGTATATATATATATAGACAGATAGATCATTACATGGATTGTCCATAAAAATATACATATATACACACACACACACATACATATACACACACACACATATATATATATATATATATATATATATATATGCATATACATACACACACACATATATATATATATATATATGCTACATCACATCTGCTAGACAAATGCCAGACCAGCAGCATGACCCAACTCGCTTGTAAGGCCTTGAGTGCTTGAATACATACATACATACATACATACGTGTATTCTTATATACATGTATACACATGTTATACATATGTACAATACATACATACCTACACAGTACATGTATCGCCTGTGTGTGTGTGTGTGTGTGTGTGTATACCTACCACAATAGATTTCTTCTACAGAATTTTGCCAGAGAACAACACTTATGTTGCCATAAGGTGTCTTTTTAGTGTGACAAGTACATGCTGCAAAGTCCAAATGACTATATGTGATACAGTTTGACAGAAGATAGTGGTTAAACACACTTCAGCACACTATTCCCTTTCTGCTTAGGAATGTGGGAGAAAAAGGTCTATCTTCATTTATTAAAATCAAAATGTCTGCCCATGAGAGAGACATCAAAGCATTTGACTTTCAGTCTGATGGTTATGACATTCATGGGCTTCTTAACAGTTTCAATGGTCCAGTTGCTATGGCACATTCCATTTTGTTTTGTGTTTTTTGGGGGGTTTGTTATGGTTTTGGATGGTTTTTCTTCTTCTTTTTCACCCAGTAATTAATGTGTGTGGGACAACAAAAACAAAACATTAATATATAAACACAGACACACCCACATATGCACACACCCACACACACACATTTAACACACAAAGTATACTTGCAGTTGCAGTGTCTGAGTGCTTGTGGTAGTGTGTGGGGGTGGGGGGAATGGGGGGGCGTGAGAGAGAGAGAGAGCCAGAGATAGAGAGAAGCTGAGGGACACACACACACACACACACACACACACACACACACACAGGTGGAGAGAGAGATAAAAAAAAGAAAAAAAAGAAAAATAAAACATGACAGCAATAGTATACATGACAGCAACTGATACATTTAAACCAAACATCTTCAAATCACCAGTATTTGAGAGCACGTCTTAACAAGAGAATCATATACTGCTTAAATCAATCATTCAATCATATTGACACTAGTCCATCTGTTTACTTCGGTCTGACATAATGACTCGTGCAACCAGAAGAATCAGACTGATTTCCTGTACCGGTTGGAGCAGACACTCATTTCCAGTGTTCAACAAGTTTACCTCCTTTCCTTTCTTGGATAGTTCCTTTTCTTTTCTTAATTTCCTCATCTCCTCGAGCTTCGCTTTCTTACGCTCGAGCTCGGCTTTTCTATCCGCCATGGTTGCAGTAACTGAAATGCAAACTTCAGGATCACAATATTCTGCTCGATATTATTGTGACTGTCTGCTATCCGAGTCGGCTAGCCTCCATTTGGCAATTACAGCTCTGCAGTGAATACATGGCAAATGATCTATATTTTATTCACTGCTGTATTGTATTATCATGCGATATGATTGTTTCAAAGTGAAATGCTGTTTTTGAGACTGCCCTGTTTAAAACAGGCTTTTCATAGAGCTTTACGAAACACGTTATAAAATACTGACGAAGTTCCCTCCCACCTTCTCACTCACCCTCACATTCCGCCCTTGACCCCCCCCCCCCCACACACACACACACCCTCATCCGCACCCTCGGTCCGCTTTCCCATCAGTCCAATGCCCACTCGTTTTTTTGTGTGTGTGTGTTTTTTTGTTGTTGGTTTTTTTTTTTTTAATGAGTGTCCTTTCTCCCATCCCCAAGAACACCCACAAGCTCTGTGCAGCTTTGTCCAACTTGATCATTCTTGAACCTGAACAATAAACATCGATAGATAAATGAATAAATAGATAAATAAATGAATAAATAGACAAATGAATAAACACGTTCTGCATTCACTTATCCGTTGTGCTTTTATGTGCAATACCCACACAAAAGGTATGCACGTCAGAAAGTAAGTATACATACACACATCAAGACTTTCAAGACCCAGCCTACCTGTTAACCTACTCATGAAGCACCATGCATGTCTATCAACCCATAAAGTGATGTAAATAATCACACCTGTTAACCCACCCACAGTGTGATAAACACCCACACCTGTTAACCCACCCATAGTGTGACAAACACTCACACCTGTTAACTCACCCATTGTGTGACAAACACTCACACCTGTTAACCCACCCATAGTGTGATAAACACTCACACCTGTTAACTCACCCATTGTGTGACAAACACTCACACCTGTTAACCCACCCATAGTGTGATAAACACTCACACCTGTTAACCCATCTATAGTGTGATAAACACCCACACCTGTTAACTCACCCATAGTGTGATAAACACCCACACCTGTTAACTCACCCATAGTGTGATAAACACTCACACCTGTTAACTCACCCATTGTGTGATAAACACTCACACCTGTTAACTCACCCATTGTGTGATAAACACTCACACCTGTTAACCCACCCATAGTGTGATAAACACTCACACCTGTTAACCCACCCATAGTGTGATAAACACCCACACCTATTAACCCACCCATAGTGTGATAAACACCCACACCTTTTAAATCACCTATAGTGTGATAAACACCCACACCTATTAACCCACCCATAGTGTGATAAACACCCACACCTTTTAAATCACCTATAGTGTGATAAACACCCACACCTATTAACCCACCCATAGTGTGATAAACACCCACACCTGTTAACTCACCCATAGTGTGATAAACACTCACACCTGTTAACTCACCCATAGTGTGATAAACACCCACACCTATTAACTCACCCATAGTGTGATAAACACCCACACCTGTTAACTCACCCATAGTGTGATAAACACTCACACCTGTTAACTCACCCATAGTGTGATAAACACCCACACCTATTAACTCACCCATAGTGTGATAAACACCCACACCTGTTAACTCACCCATAGTGTGATAAACACTCACATCTGCCCACCCACCCATAGTGTGATAAACACCCACACATGTTTACCAATCCATTCAATGATAAACATTGACACCTGTTTATCTACCCATATAATCATAAACACTCACACCCGTTTAACCATCCATATTGTCATAAACACTCACTCCTGTTCACTCACCCATTTAGTGATAAACACACCTCCTCACCCATAAACACTCACACCTGTTTACCTACCCATAAGGTGATAAACACCCACACATGTTTACCAATCCATTCAGTGATAAACACCCACACCAATTTACTTACCCATATGGTAATAAACACTAACACTTGTTTATCCACTCATAGATTTGATGTGCAATTCATTCATTGTATCTGCATGCTTTCAGACTCCAGAAATTCGTTTTGTGCTTTCTCTATGACTCTGGAGTACTATCTTCATGCTGATCCTGGAGCATTATCTCAATGCTTTCTTGTTCTGGTGTATTATACATTATTTTCATGCTTTCTGACTCCATAAGTGTCTGTGGCTGATTTCTTATTCTGGAGTACTGTGTTAATGCTTTCTGATTCTGGAGTAATATCTTCATGAATTTTGATTCTGGAGTAATATTTTCATGCTTTGTGATTATGGGGTGTTATCTTCATGCATTTTGATTCTGGAGTAATATGTTCACGCTTTCTGATTCTTGAGTATTATCTTCATGCATTTTGATTCTAGAGTAATATGTTCATGCTTTGTGATTATGGGGTATTATCTTCATGCTTTCTGATTCTGGGGTATGTTTGCATGGGTATCAACTGGTACGTATTGGACAGGTGTGGATGCTGAATGGTCAGAGTGCTGGATTCTCACCCCAGTTTCCTGAGTTCCATCCCCAGCAGCAGTACCTGGTGGGGTTTGGTGGAGGTTTTTTTTGTTGTTTTTTTTTTATCTCCCCAGTCAACATATGTGCAGACCTGCTGGTGACTGAACCTCTTTTGTGTGTATACACATGCACATTAAAGATCATGTAATCCATGTCAGCGTTCAATGGGTTATGGAAAGAAGAATATACCCAGCATGCAAACTCATGAAAACCGAGTATGGTTGCCTACATGGTGGGGGGTAATAAACAGTCATACATGTAAAAGTTACATATGAGTGTGTGTGTGTGTGTGTGTGTGTGTGTGTGTGTGCATGACTGAAACCTGACTGAACAACACAGGAAACAAATGATGAGCACCCACTGGCAGCCGTCAGTCGGCTCTACCCAGGCAGGCAGCCTGTTGTGCAAAAGACTCCGAGTTTGAAAAGTACTCAGAGCTTGGTCTGTGGCTGAAGATAGGCACTATGTGGAGTAATGGCCTAGAGGTAATGTGTCTGCCTAGGAAGCGAGAGAATCTGAGCATGCTGGTTTGAATTACGGCTCAGCTGCCGATATTTTCTCATCCTCCTCTAGACTTTCAGTGGTGGTCTGGACGCTAGTCATTCAGATGAGACGATAAAGTGAGGTCCCATGTGCAGTAAGCACTTAACACATGTAAAAGAACCCACGGCAACAAAAGGGTTGTTCCTGGCAAAATTCTGTAGAAAAATGCACTTCAATAGGAAAAAACAAATAAAACTGCACGCAGGAAAAAATACAAAAAAATGGGTGGCGCTGTAGTGTAGCGACACACTCTCCCTGGGGAGAGCAGCCCGAATTTCACACAGAGAAATCTGTTGTGACAAAAAGAGAAATACAAACACAAATACAAATATTATAACTTTCCATATCATCATCATGAGAACAATGAAGGAGACAGACATAGACAGCGAGTTAGAAAGATGCAAACAGATAGACGGACATAGACAGCGAGATAGAAAGATGCAGACAGATAGACGGACATAGACAGCGAGATAGAAAGATGCAGACAGACGGACATAGACAGTGAGATAGAAAGATGCAGACAGGTAGACGGACATAGACAGCGAGACAGAAAGATGCAAACAGACAGACAGACATAGACAGCGAGACAGAAAGATGCAGACAGATAGACAGACAGAGAATCAGAAACAAACAGTTTTCAAGAAATCACTACCGACACTTGGCAATCCAGTCCCATGCATTCCGCCAAGAAAGAAACTTCACACATCTGACTTTTCCCCCCTTCTCTTCACAGAGAAAGTTCACACTTTTATTGAAATCAAATTCAAGACATTCACAAGTGCATCTGGATTACAAAACGTCATCATTTCACATATTGCTGCTTAAAAAAATAGACGTACACAGACATGATATTAATCAATCAATTAAGGCCCTCCTTCCCCTCCCCCACTCTCCCACCGTCTCTCCACCCTCCCTCATGCCCAAAAGCCACTGAGGTCAGGAATGGATCAGCTCTCATGTAGATCCTTCTAATGACGTACACATGACACATTTCCTTTTCAAAACACCAGCTGCTGAAAATACTGAAGCCTCACACAACCCACACCCCCCCAACACCCTCCCCCTCCCCCAGCAACAAAACGATAGAAGTCAACAGGAACAACTGTACAAGCACTGCCAGACATGTAACAAGTGAACAGAAAAAAAAACAAAAAAACAGGATCAGCTAGACACTGCTGAAGTCTATGGAGAAAATGATCATCCAATAAAAAGAAGAAGAAAAGGAAAAAAAAAAGAAAAAAAGTTTTAATCAGATTTTCATGGGAAAAACAAACAAACAAACAAAAACACACACACAAAAAAAAAGAAACATGAACCCAGAAATATACAATCACAAGTGATGCCTTCAACAAAATCAATTTTTAGGCACTTTATATCTGAATTTATCTCCAGAGATCAGAAATTGTCTTCAGTCCTGGATTCCGATAAAAACCAACTTTAACATTGCTCTGAACTGTATGGTTAACAAATATCAAAGACAGACCAACAAACAAAGAGAACAGATTAGCAAACAAACTAACAAGGGCAAACAAAGCCACCACAGATACCATGTAACGCAAACATCGTACACATAAATGAGGTTAACAATAATAATGAAATATTCATACAGCACTCGTGTCACCTAGGGTATAAAGCTCTCTATGTGCTTGAAGACCATATGAAGACCACTAATCAGTTTCAGTTCCATTTTTTAAGGTGTCACTGCATTTGGATGAATCCATAAATGCTACACCACATCTGAAAATCCCATTTGTATGAGAGAACATTAAGAATGAATTACTTTTTTTTTTATCTCTCTTTTTAAAAAAAAAAATTTTTATATTAAATTTGTTATTATATATATTATTTTAAATATATAATCCCAAAGAAAACTGAGCACACAAAATTTCCTGACTTCTATGCAAATATCCCAAACAAATACTTTGGTGCCATAACATTCATACAGTTTATCACCAAACAATGAAAAACGAAAAAGTTGCCAAGAACTAGATTGTGAACAAAAATCTCTCTATACAAACATGGACAGAAACAGGAGAAAAAACAACAACGCCCAGACAAAACAATCACAAAACAAAACAAACAACCCAAAACAAAAACATGAACAATCAAATCCTCTTCACTGCTAAAGAAAAATAAAGAAAGAAAGAAAGAAAAGAAAAGTTTTTCTCGTCCTTTGGCATGAAAAAAAAAGAAGAAAAAAAAGGAAAGAGTATATTTTTTTTTCCAACTGCTAAATATCAAGTACACACACACACACACACACACACACACACACATATATATATATATATATATATATATATATATATATATATATATCCAAACAAAATGCACTTTACACTCAACTTTTTTTTTTTTACATGATAATTATAAAAATAAGGCAGACAAGAAGGAATGACAAACAAAAATATGTGGCAGATTAAAAAAAAAAACAAACACCACACACACACACACACACACACAAAGATCATGTTGACTATTCTTCTTCTAGAAAATAGTGATACAACCTGCTACTTATCGATCAGTTGCCAATCCTGCAGGAAAGAGAAACAGGAGAGCATTAGTTTAAGAAAAAAGAAAGAAAGAACGAGAGGAGACAAGTATAAAGAAGAGGAAATTACATAGCACAGGGCAAACATTCAAAGACAGCAAACCAAACTCACCAGTTATGTATCCGACATTCAAATCCGTATATTACAACAAATGTACAAAATTCTACATCATAATATGTATACCATCCACATACACAAAATGTGAAAAAACCTGACACTGTAGTGTGTATAATTACACAGTAATTGGTATGCTTTCCACACACACACACATATACAGGATTCTACATTGTGGACACTTCCAAAGAAAACCTGAAATGTCAGAAATTCTACAGACAAAAAACAAACAACAACACATGTATGTAAACTCCACAGACACACAAGTTATTCAGATTGTTATACAACATGCAAATTGATTGTTGTAAAATGTTTTACATTATCACACAAACACACACACAAAAGAAACGATGATCCTGGATTTTAATTTAATGCACTTTCCTCTTTGGTCAAAACATGTTACATGCAAATGAATGCCTTGTGAACCTCCAGTTGTTTCACAACCAAAATTTCAACAACAGAAATGAACAATTGTCGGTTCTACAATTTTGAAATGAAACGTTCACAAAATAAAACAAGCAACATTTGTTCACACCTTATTGTTCCCTGATAGTATCTGACATACGGGGCACTTGCTGGGGCAATATCTAGTTCCAAACCTGGCCAGTCCAGGACCGGGTTCCATGAGGCGTTTGCTCAGAGTTAAGAACATTCCTAAGTATATGGAATTTACCGTGGAGTTAGGAACATTCTTAAACATAAGAAAAATTAGTGCTGCCAATCAACTCCCATGTCTAAAATAATTAATATAGTCTCTCCTGGTCCACGTTTCCACTGTAATTAATCAACTCATTGAGCCCTATGTATATATAAACTGCAAGGAAAGGGAATTTACTTCTGCAATATTTCCGGATGTGTCCGCACCTTATCTGGTGAAAAAGCAGTGTATTTTCTGTGGGAGTTTTTTCCGCTTCAATGCGGCATGGAAGCCTGCAGTGGCTGTAAACTGCCCAGGGTTGAATGGGTTAATGCAACTTAGGAATCCAGTGACAGAATCAGTTCTATGCCTTTTCACCCATAGTTTGCATTACAACAGTGCTCTACCTACCACTGCAACTTTTATCAGACTTATACTGTCTAGTGTGTTGGGTTATGCTGTCAAGCATTGGTCCAGCAGATGTGGTGAAGCGTATTTGTCCAAACGCAGACGCCACCTCCTAAAACTCAAAGTGTCCAATTGCATGAGCTGGAGAAATCCACCAGAAACTAACTTGTTCTTAACCCTTGATCATCTTATGAGTCTGAAACAACATTAAATCATTTTGAATTGTTATCAGTAGCCAGCCGTGCCATTTGTTATCTGGTTCAGAAAAGCCACCACTGAAGTAACTCAGCAGTCATGCATTGTCTGCCCTGGTGAGTCATCCAATGGAAACCTACCGCAGTAACGGAGTGGACATATCTTCATCTGTCTTCCAAGAAACTACCCACATGACAAGTTTGATCAGAAAAGTGGGTAACATGTCTAAATTGGTAGACTGTGAGTGTGAAGAAAAAGAAATTCTGCAGTACCAAGTGAATAATTGTATATAAGAAAAGTTGGTAACATGTCTAAATTGGTAGACTGTGAGTGTGAAGAAAAAGAAATTCTGCAGTACCAAGTGAATAATTGTATATAAGAAAAGTGGGTAACATGTCTAAATTGGTAGACTGTGAGTGTGAAGAAAAAGAAATTCTGCAGTACCAAGTGAATAATTATATACAATGCCCAGAGGTTCAGTGTCTGCAAAGTGTTTGGGGATGAAGAGAAAGAACAGAAGAAAGAAAGAATGAAAGTACATTTTAAAATCTTTAGCCCACACTGATGCTGCTTTCCTATCAGACCTAAGTACTATGTCTAACCTGTAGTCAGGTTATATCACAGACTGACGTAAGTTGACAGCTGGACAACAGTTTCAGTTCCAGTAGCTCAAGGAGGCGTCACTGCGTTCGGACAAATCCATATACGCTACACCACATCTGCCAAGCAGATGCCTGACCAGCAGCGTAACCCAACGCGCTTAGTCAGGCCTTGAGAATTGAGTTGGACAACAGCGAAGTGAGAGCTGTACGATCAATGTTTCCTCCATTGCAATGGGAGCCCATTTACATCGTAGTCTTTTGTGAAGGACTATGACTCTGAAACTGGGAGGCTAGAATGCACTGGCTCTTAGTGCTGCAGCCTTGGGGGCTTGTTGGCTTTTTGGGATCATCCCAGCGCAGACTGTCTTAAAGCCCTCTTGGCCGAGAGAGTAGGGGATGTGACTTGGGCAAGGCACTCTACATTAAAATCAAATTCTAGCCCAGATAGTTGGGACAGCAGTTGCCTCTTCTGCTGTTCTGATGGTCATAGTTGGACACACCGGTAATATATTTATTTGGTATTGTTTAATGCAAAACCTCTTTCTCTTCACGCTTTTATGTTTCACATATCCACTGCAGGTGTTTCAGTTTCAAGTACGTTAGATGAGTTTTTTTAAAGTCCCCCCCCCCCCCCTCTTTCTAATCTTTAATTATGGGAGTGTATTGATGAAGCATTGCATTTATTTATCAATGTATTTTTATTGGTTAATATGTTTATTTCTTATTCATTTAAAAATTTGTTTTGAAATACGTTGGGTTTTTTTAAAGTACAAACTATTCATGCACATAAGCAGTTTTATTGTTTTTGCTCTTTCTTAACAATGTGAATACATAATTCTAAAAAAAAAAGTGTAACAAACTGTGGTACTTTTTTTTTTAAATTTCAAAACTTTATGAATATATCACAATCATTACAACACATCAATAAATAACACTGAAAACATAAAATAAAAATGAGAGTAAAAAACAAATCCAAAGAGGTTGAACAAACACACAGCTAAACAAGGATCCCACCAGGGGAAAAATGTACATTCTCTGCACTGTAAGTCCAACAGTCGTGTCTATCGCGACATCATACAGCAACACACATCAAAATTGGGATAATAAAGATAACAAACGTTTCTTGGTGTCAAACCACAAAGTGCACACAAACAACAAGAAAATATTATGTCGGAAAAAACACAACATTGTGAAGAATGATGCACATTTCAGAAACAAAACAAAACATGAACAGTTTCAGTGATTAAATAAGTAAAAAAAAAAGAAAAAAAGATGCCAACATTTGCAGAAGTAATGATAATAATAATTAAAAAAACCAAAAAAAAGCCAATATCGTAGATAAAAAAATTGTTTTTTATGAATATGTACATTTTGGGAAAATATAAATGAGAGTATGACTGGATGCATGAATCCAACAGTAACTGAATAAGTACACAAATAAACATCCATTATCAGTGAATCAGTAAATAACCCAACAGTCTCATGGTCAGTCCAGTGTGCTAACTAACCACTTCGCTACAGCCGCCACTTCACAGCGACAAAGCCTGCATGCTGCAAAATCCAAACTAACATTAAGATTTAAAACGTTAAAGGCCTCGTCACTTTTTATGGCCACTGGGGGAAGAAAACTCATGTTCACTGTATCTGAGGCTGGGCGTAGGAAGGTGGGGGCCTGGGCCTAATTCTCTCCTTCTGGCAGTTTTAACCTTACCCTGCCGAAGTCAGGTACCTGTTGACAAGTGGGTGGAGGAGTGATGAAAATCAGAGTGAAGTGTCTTACCCTGGGACAAAACGTCGTGCTGAATCGGGGGCCTCAAACTCTGTTCCCTGCTGAACGCTGGATCAGCAGTCTAATGCCTGACTAACTCCACCATGGCACCGTCCACGCGCGTGCACGCGCGCACACACACACACACTCAGACACTCACACAGACACACACATACATAACTGGTGAGTTTGGTTTGCTCTCTTTGAATGTTTCCCCTGTTCTATGTACTTTCCTCTTCTTTATACTTGTCTCCTTTCTTTCTTCCTTTCTTTTTGTGAGCATGTTTACCATTTTTTTGCAGGATGATATAACACTCCTCTTTTGTGTGTGTTTGTGTGTGTGTTGTGTTGTGTTGTGTTGTGTTGTGTTGTGTTGTGTTGTGGTGTGTGTGTGTGTGTGTGTGTGTGTGTGTGTTGTGTTGTGTTGTGGTGTGGTGTGTGTTGTGTTGTGTTGTGTTGTGTTGTGTTTGTGTTGTGTTTGTGTTTGTATTTGTGTTGTGTGTGTGTGTGTGTGTGTTGTGTTGTGTTGTGTTGTGTTGTGTTGTGTTGTGTTGTGTTGTGTTGTGTTGTGTTGTGTGTGTGTTGTGTTGTGTTGTGTTTGTGTGTGTGTGTGTTTTCCCCTGCATTTTTCCTTCATAATGTACTTATATCATAACTACTGAGAAATCATACCACAGATGATAAATCCAAGGGTCACACCATCTACATTCTTCAGTAAATTTGATTCTGGTTTGCATTAAAACAGCAACACACGCTTCTCTGTTTTGCCTTGCATTCAATTTCCTCATTTCATATCTCGCTTCACAGTACACTTCATATCGCCTTCAGAATACATGACAGTCTGGTTTTCAAGGAGATATATTTCTAGGGACAATTTTTAATGGCATGTTTATAAAGCTCCTGTAACAAAGTGAAGAACACTTGGAGAGGAAAAGACATGAAAGAAACAAAAACAACAACAAAAAGGCATCAGATTAACAAATCATTTAGTTTGACAGTATCAAGACTTCACTGTTTGGCTCGTGTTTCTTTGGATCCACACACACACACACACACACACACACATGCATGTATGCATGCATGCATGCATATGTATACATGTATATACTAACATATAAATACAACTATGTCTTTGACAAATTAACAGATCACAATCACAGAATAAAAAACACAAGCAAACATACTTATAAATGTACAATTGTGTTCATAATGTGAATAAGCGCGCTCAGAAAAGAAATGTAAATGGAAAAAAAAAGAAGAAAAAAAAAAGAAGTAAACGTGATCTGAAGCACTGAAAACTCCAAGCACCGGGTCTGGTCCAGAACTTTACCACAAACATCGCAGTGGAAGTCTTTTTTTTTTTCTTTTTTTTTTGAGGGGAATCTGAAAACAATACTGGACCAACATCCAGCAATTCAGCTTCAATAACTCCATGTGCTAGATACCTACCCCCCACGCCCCACCCCCACACCCCACGCCCCCCCCTCCCAACCCCTTCACCCTTCCCTCCTGCTGCTTCCCACTGCTCCTCACTCCTTTGCTTTTAAAACCTGAAAAAAATCATTCAATAAATGTCAGTCACAAAAAATTCATTCAACCACAAAACAAATAAATACACAAATCCAAAAGCTTTGGACCGAGTGAAAACAAGTGAATAAACTGCTCAATAAAAAAAACAACAACAAAAAAACAAAAAAACCCAATAACAACAAAACAAAGCTTTGGAACCATTGAAAACAGGTGAGTAAACTGCTAAAAAAAAAAAAAAAAGAAAAGAAAAAGAAAAAAAAGAAAAGAAAAAGAAAAAAAAAAAAATTTGTAAAACATGCACCGAACATTGAGGTTAAGTTTGTGGTGCCAGCTTCAAAGCTTTGGGGTGTTTGAGAGTTTGGTGGCAGTTTTTTTGTTTGTTTTTTTGTTTTTGGGGGGGCTTTTTTGGGGTTTTTTTTTGGGTGTATGGGGGGGTTATTTCTTTGGTGCCGGACATATTGCAGAGGTGGTTCCTCATTTGTGCCAAAGAGCACTGACATGTTCCTTTATGTCCACAATGCATCATCTTGATTTCAATCATCTGCCTTCTACCTATCTTTTTAATTCTATTTTTCATTTCAATTTTCATTTTAATAACAATTCAGGAAGCATAAATTCTATTACTTTGACGCAGGCCTCCTAGTATCTGTTTGACGTCTATAAGATGGACATTGTCTTGCCGTACTTAGTCTTCAGCGTTTGTGATGGTATGTCATTGTTTTTAAATGACTTAAGTGTATTTGTGTAAACGTGTGCAGTAATGTCGTTTACACGAATGCATTTACATACCACATATAGCAAACAGTCAAGAAGTGTTATGTTCACATTATGATTGGACATAATAGTGCCTTCTACAAGGCCAATCTTTCCCTTTGTTGTATTTCAATGCATTCATTTATTCATTGGTTTCAATCATTTGCCTTCTGCGTGTCTTTCCATTCACTATATTTCAATGTATCTACTTATTCCTTTATTCTGTCTGATTAGTTCATTAGATTTTCTATGCTAATGTTTCACGCAAACCAGCTCTCAACATCAAGGCCTGTTCAGCGCAACGGGTTTCTGTGAAGGTCAGGCATCTTTGTGGGGGTTTTTTGTTGTTGTTTTGGGTTGTTTTTTTTCAGGAAATCTGGTGTAGTACATGTGGTGAAACTAAAAATGAAACTCCACCAACATCAGCGTGGTCTCTCAATGTTATCCACTTTTGTTGGACAAAATTACAGACTTCAGCTTTTTTTTTGCTTTTTTTAATCTCTTGTGTTAAAATCTGATACGATGAAATACAATTGAATGTGATACAATAAAATACAATACAATACTCACATGCACATGAACCCACTCATGTAAAGGACAGAGGCCATTCAGACTCTTGTAACCTGATTGTTTAATAAATTACATGACAGTGACTGTACATTTTTTTTAACAAAACTTATAAAATGATTGAACTTCTTTGTTTTTTTAATGAATGATTTTTTTATATTTTGGTCATCAACCCCAGAACTAAGAGAACACATGTTCTGTTCAACAACAACACACAGCTGACACTGAAGTGGTCTCTTATCTAACATTCATTCCCACCCTTTTTTCCACACTCTCCTGAACATAGCAAAACAAAAAAAAACCTGTTTGAATGTTTGGCAACTTCTTCTTCGAATTACAGATTTCGAACTCACCTGGAAGGCCACACACACAAGACATACACATTTAACATAAATGATATGACTCCCACACACGGAGCACAGCTGCCTAAAGGATGGGGAAAAGACTGTTGTACATGTAAAAGCCCAATATTGAAGAAAGAAGTTGGACGTAAGGGTTGCAGCCCAAGACAGCAGAAGCTCCAGATGGGTACGTCAGACTTGTATTGGAGAAAAGACGCTGGGGGCATAATCCCACAACCATTGGGAAGAATGATGGGTGAAGATTTTTCAGGACTCCCCATGAGAACATCTGAATAAATATCTAGACTGCCCACAAGAAAATCTGGAACAGGGCAGACCTACTGGTGAACTCGTTACCTGCATGTGTGTACGCAAGCTGAGAACTCTTAAAGACCCTGCCATGTCAATGGTTGATCTTCACCCCCCTTTAAGTTGAATAATTCTTCCCCTGTCATCAAATTTCAGAAATGATGATTTCTAAGTAATGATAATAAAATAACGATAACAGAAATGATATCAATAATAATAATTATAATATCATTTACTTTCAGTCGTATACCATCATCTTCGATGAAAAGACTATAAAAAAAATAAACAAGTGTTGATCCAGTCATGCCTAGGATCAGTGTTGACCCTGTCATGGTCACTGACCAGTTTCTTATGGAAACGCAAACATGCTCAGCATGATTCTTCCCTGAAAACTAAGTATGGCTGCCTGAGCAGAATGATTATAAATAGTTAAGAAAAGGGAAAGGAATAAAAGAAGAAAAAAAAGCACCAACGCATATCAGAAAAGCAGCTGTAGAATCGAACAGGGACAGACAGTCCACACACACAAACACACACACACACTTAGTTCCAGAAAAAAAACCCACATGCAGTGAAAGTTAAAACAAAGTGAAACAACGTTTTAAGCCACGATCCACATTTGAGCTTAAAAACCTTTGTTGTCCCCCGAAAAAAAAAGATGAAAAATAAAAAACCAATCTCACCAACCCAAAATGTTGAACCCAAGAAAAAAAAACACAACAACAACCAACAACGTCACGTTTTCGTATGGCACAGAATATGTCACAACAAAGGCAGGAAGGAAAAATGTTCAAATGCAGTCCTAAGTTTTAACATGTTTGTTCTTGTAAGGCATTTCTTCGCAAGGCCAATGCACTGCGCTGTGTGGAGACGGCAACAAGCGAGAGGCAACGTGTGTCAAAGTGTCTGCACTGATAAAGAAGAATGGGGTGGTTGTTCTGTCGTACAAAACGCTTCAGGGGGATGGGGAGCTCTCCGCATATGACGCTGGGTACGCATGGCATCTCACTGGACATTGACACAGATCAGAAACACACACGTACACAAACAAACACTTGCAGACAGACACAAACACAAACATAAACAAAGACATGCGGACAGACACAAACATAAACAAAGACATGCAGACACAAAGACAGACACACACACATATACAAAGAACTGCAGACACAAACACACACATACACACAAATACACACAAATACACACACACACACATACAAATGCAGACAAAAACACAGACACAAATACCCACAGTGCAGCTAACACTATCAGAAGAATGAAACAGCAGCCAATTCTTTTTTTTTTTTAAGTAATGATAAAAACAATACAGATAAAAACAGAAATCTTACAATTACATTGCTGATATCCCGTGTAATGAAAGACATGTACAGTTTTCCATCTTTTGCAAATCAATTATCCTGATCTTATTGTTTTGCACACCATTTGTCGACAGTGAACACGTCAACGAAGCGACATGATGTGCTACATTTTCAAGACGTGTATTTCTGACACATGAATGAGGCAACATCACGTGTTCAGTTTTCAGAAACTGTAGGACCAACATCATGGTCGCGTACACTTTTTATTTCACATCCCTATTCCCTGGAACCATCCATGGCTGAGTTACAAGTTCATATTCACCCTGTGGAAACATACACACTCCTGCTGGCATTTTAATGAAAACACTGTTGCTATCAGTGAATACCCCCCCCCCTCCCCCCGATCCCCCTTTGCACTCCCTTACTATTTATCTGTTTATCTTTTTTTTTTTCATTTCACTGTTGTTGTTGTGCTATCATCTGCACCACTTCACGCCACTCATTCCAAGTTCCTCTCCATACACATCCACACCCGCAAAGAACTGTCATTATTAAGTCACCAGGAAGCCACACACCAGAGGAGACCCTGCACTGCTGCTGAGTCATTTTGTGTGGTGTTCAGTAGTGCTGGTTCTGATTTAGCCTACTCAGGACACCACCTGCTAAGTCCCCTACTGACGACACCATGCTTCAGGCCTGAACAAGCTTACAGTGCTGACCTTAAATAAAGGTTAAAGGTTGAAGGTCCCTTGGCCTTATACATCCATCGGGTCACTGAATTCACATCCACTGTGTCTAGGGCTTGGCACTGGATGGACAGACCCAATCCTCTCCACTCGTTTCAACCTTCCCCATCCAAACCAAAGAAAGGTACCTTTCACAGAGGAAGAAATGGTGTCAACACCCTTTTCAAAAGACGCAACACCATGCTGAAATGATGCGTCGAACTCTCATCACCAGTGAACACTGTGCCTGCTAGTTTTAAGCTGCCATGTCGAAAACGCGTTTCAAAGTTGTTTCGAGTGTGACTTATTTTTTTTAGCAGCCTGTTTTAAGAGGCTAGCAATGAACCAATGAATTGTGTCGCTCATGGTCATGTGACTTCAGGAAGACTGCTTTCATGTGAAAACCAACACAACATAGCGGACACACAGACAGACAGGCCTGATGTCAAACTTCAGCACACAGTTGGGGGGTGGGGGGGTGGGGGTGGGGGTTGACAGCCAGTAAAGACCACACAGATTTTTTGGTCTCAAAGGTTTGTTTTTGTTTTTGGTTTGGTTTGTTTTTGTTTTTGTGTGTTTTTTTGAAAGATTTGGTTTTAGATTCTCATGCTATGGTTAAAAGCATTTTCAGAGTCAACATTGTGTGACATGTTTGGACCGAGGGTGTGGAAGACCTCTAATGATAAGTGAGGCCCTGAATAGTTTTTTAAAAATTTATTTAAACAATGCTATTTGGGCTGTGGGTGTAAAGGGCCTCTACAGGTAGGTGAGGCCCTGAGTGGGTTAAAACAATCATTGTTTCTTTGCCAACCCAACACTTGTAGCTATCTGGGCTGTGCATGTAAAAGACCTCTAATGGCAGGTGAGGCCCCAAGTGGGTTAAAACAATCATTGTTTCTCTGCCAGCCCAACACTTGTAGCTATTTGGGCTGTGCATGTAAAAGACCTCTAATGGCAGGTGAGGCCCCAAGTGGGTTAAAACAATCACTGTTTCTTTGCCAGCCCAACACTTGTAGCTATCTGGGCTGTGCATGTAAAAGACCTCTAATGGCAGGTGAGGCCCCAAGTGGGTTAAAACAATCATTGTTTCTCTGCCAGCCCAACACTTGTAGCTATTTGGGCTGTGCATGTAAAAGACCTCTAATGGCAGGTGAGGCCCCAAGTGGGTTAACTCACTTGGTACTGCCGGTTAGCTCCCCTCACTTTCCCAACAGAAGACCCCAAACAAATGTTAGGATCTATGAAGTGAAAACTTCAAAACTGATCAGCAAGATAACAAGTTAGCTGAGGACAAAAAATTAAACTTCCTCCCTTCTTATGCTATCATACAGTGAGATATTGAAAGTATCCATATTTTTGGTTCAAAATTTGCACACACTGATTACTTGTAAAACAAATCCAGGAAAACACAAAGAGTTTGAAATAGATTAAATTCAGATTGTTACACAGCCCCCATAGGGTGGCTAATTCTATTGTCTGTCTTGTGACTGAGACAAAACTGGGTCAGACGCCATAGTTGACACGCACTGTTCACGTGTACCAGTCACCACGAAAATAACTCTTCTGCTCATGAACACAGCAACACACACTGCATTTACTGGTTGCAGTGACGGGCGCAATACCCGAGTGGTTAAAGTGTTGGACTGTCAATCTGAGGATCCCAGGTTCGAATCACGGTGACGGCGCCTGGTGGTTAAAGGGTGGAGATTTTTACGATCTCCCAGGTCAACATATGTGCAAACCTGCTAGTGCCTGAACCCCCTTCGTGTATATATGCAAGCAGAAGATCAAATACGCACGTTAAAGATCCTGTATTCCATGTCAGCGTTTGGTGGGTTATGGAAACAAGAACATACCCAGCATGCACATCCCCGAAAACGGAGTATGGCTGCCTACATGGCGGGGTAAAAACGGTCATACATGTAAAAGCCCACTTGTGTGCATACGAGTGAACGCAGAAGAAGAAGAAGAATTGGTCGCAGTGGAGAGTGGAAAGGTCATCATTATGGAAATTAGGTGCCACTCCAAAAATTCAAAACTGTCCAAGGCCCTTATCAGGATCCTTCGTCTGAAATGGTTGTAAACTGTAGAGCCCCAATCGAGGCTTTTCGTCCCGAGTGAGTTAAAACAAACATTGTTTCTTTGCACACCTGATGCTTGTAGCTGTTTAGCTGGTGTCCAGGATATACCCATTTTGGGTCAGGCCACTCATTCTTTCTTTCGTGAAAACTTTTACCCTCTATACGGAACTGCCAATTTCGACAAACAAATAAAAAACATATAAAAATATATAAAAAAAAGAAGAAACCCCCCCCCCCAAAAAAAACTATGATTACAGCTTCTTTAAAAAAAATAAATAATGAAATTTTCTAAAGGAATTCACAGTTACTTGAGAATCGAACATCACACTCTGCAGCAAATAAGTTTATATGTTAAATAAATGTACATTAAAAAAACCCACCACAGGACACCCAACAACCCCTGCCTGAAAACAAACACGACTTGTATTTGCCTTCCTCACCACATCACAATGGTCAGGATAAAAACAAAGAGACAAAAAAAAGAAGAAGAATAAAAAGAAAAAAAAGAAAAAGAAAGATACTGAATATGGTTTGGTCAGTTATGCAGGAAGCATAACGAATCATATCATCCAGGGACATGACAAGGCATAACTGTGTCATTCTACAACATGACAGAGCATCACCATATCCTTCAGGGCATAACCGTATCATTCTGAGACATGATAAGCCATAACCGTATCCCCGAGGGCTGTGACAGGATGTATCCGTATCATCCAGAACGTAACCATATCATCCATGGACATGACTGTACCATTCAGGAATATGAACGGGCATAACCAATCAGCATGCACCAACTAAAAACATCACGGTCACAACACCCACTTATCCAAAAGTCGATAACAATCATCGTTCTGATTGAGACAAGCACTGGTAACAAGTGGTGACCATAACAGATACTCCCATTTCTTTCTTCTCTTTCTCTTGCTCATCCCTTAGCGATCAACGTCTACCCACACAATAGCCGAATGGTTAAAGCGTTGGACTGTCAATCTGAGGGTCCCAGGTTCGAATCTCGGTAACGGCGCCTGGTGGGTAAAGGGTGGAGATTTTTCCGATCTCCCACGTCAACATATGTGTAGACCTGCTAGTGCCTGAACCCCCTTTGTGTGTATACGTAAGCAGAAGATCAAATACGCATGTTAAAGATCCTGTAATCCATGTCGGTGTTCGGTGGGTTATGGAAACAAGAACATACCTAGCATGCACACCCCCAAAAGCGGAGTATGGCTGCCTACATGGCGGGGTAAAAACGGTCATACACATAAGAGCCAACTCGTGTACATACGAGTGAACGTGGGAGTTGCAGCCCACGAACGCAAAAGAAGAAGAAGAAAAAGAAGATCTACCCAGTCTGTCTTTTCTTTGTCTGTTGGTCCCTCACTTCTCTTTCTTCTTCTCTTTCCAATCTACCTGTCTGTCCCCCCTTCTCTCTCCCATTCAGTGAGGGCTGTGGCCACTGAAATGGGGATTCATTTATAGATAAATCTTTTGTGAAGGACTATGATTCTCAAGCTAGGAGGCAAGATTGCACTGGCTCTTTGTGCTGAAGCTTTGAGGGCTAGCTGGCTTTTGGGGACCATCCCAATGCCGACCATCCTAAAGCCCTCCTGGATGAAAAAGATGGGATGTAATTTGGGCAAGGCACTCTCCACTGTAATCAACTTCAGGCCCAGAGAGTCAGGACTGCAGTTGACTCCTCTGCTGTTCTGACGGTCATAGTCGGTCATCACTGACTGTCATACATCCATATCCACTGAGCTCAATGAGTGTCATGAGTGTTCATATTTCAGCACTTATTTATCTGTCAGTTCTGTCTTCCCCTCTGTCATGTCTGTCTTTCCACCCCTCTCTTTCATTCCTTTCTGTCCCCACAACTCTGTCTTTCCCTCTGTCATGTCTGTCTTTCCACCTCTCTCTTTCATTCCTTTCTGTCCCCACAACTCTGTCTTTCCCTCTGTCATGTCTGTCTTTCCACCCCTCTCTTTCATTCCTTTCTGTCCCCACAACTCTGTCTTTCCCTCTGTCATGTCTGTCTTTCCACCCCTCTCTTTCATTCCTTTCTGTCCCCACAACTCTGTCTTTCTCTCTTTCAGAAACATACATGCTGCAAGAAATAAGAGCATTTTGCTAGTTCAAACACTGTAGCAAACATTTTTTGGGGGGTTAAAAACAACAAAATCTTATGCATAACATTTGCTCAAGAACAAGAATGGGCATACAAATGTTTCCGCTCAACAGATCATGTATGTCGATCATTTTGACAACAATAACAAAATGCTCTTTACAATTTCATATGATGAAAAATAAAAATCCAGTCCTTACACAAAGGTGCTACACCTATAACATGGCTTGAAGCAAAATAAAGGTATGCAAAAAAAAAAGAAAAAAGAATGAATAAATAAAATAAAATATGAATGCACACATACACCCTACAAATATATACAGCCACACACAGATGCATGAGTTCTGTCATATGTACAAAATCACACACACACACACAAACAAAAAAACAACACACACACACACACACACACACACAAACACACAAATAAATATGACAGTCACAGCTTCAAAAGCACTGTTCCTTTGTAATCACGACACTCTTCCCTTCAATTAACACACAGCCCTCAGTTTTTCGCCAGCAACACTCTCCTTTATACCTAGAATTTCACAAATGATTTGGTGTTCAAACATCAACCCATGTACCCCCCAGCAAATCAAATAAAAGAGAACTGGTGATTTTTAAGTGTGTCACACATAACAGAATAATGTTTTCAGACAAGCTTTCCCACAGACAAATACAGTATACAGTTTACATATTTTGTACAGGTGATAATGGTGTACAAGATCTAGTACAGACAACAGTCTGCACATCCAGGTTTCTTTTTTTTTTTCTTTTTTTTTTTTTTACAAATGGTGGTCTATAGGTGTAGATTATTATAGATGATACAGACTACAGATGTAGATTTTTTTTTTAAAGAGATGAAATTGCGTCAATAGCACTATGTCCTGTCTTCACACGTAAGATTTTCTCCCTCACATTTTTTTTTCCACAGATCTTTTATCAGCATTCCGTTTTCACAACCCATACTGTCACCATTCCATCACCATCTTGAACTTTATTATTCTTTTTTTTTTCTTCTCTAAACTCACTTTCAGTACAATCCAGTTCTGGGCAGTGAAAAACTGTCTCCTGACCTTTGTCAACACGTCTTGTTGTCTTCTTCAGAACTCCCATGTTTTGTAAGTCACCCACACCATTTTTCCTGCCACTGGAAAATACCATCTCCTGACACTTGTTTTCACAGACGCTGTTTCACCCACACCATTTTTCCTGCCACTGGAAAATACCATCTCCTGACACTTGTTTTCACAGTGACGCTGTTTCACCCACACCATTTTTCCTGCCACTGGAAAATACTGTCTCCTGACACCTTTTTTCATGGAGACGCTGTCTTCACATCAGCCACAAAACAGGCGGACAATCTGGATGCTGTCTGTCACACAGTTTTTGTTTTGTCAGTACCAATCTTCTTTTTTCACTCTCTCAAAGTCAGCAACCACATCCTGCACACTGTTACTGTGTTATTTTGTTTCATCACTGCGAAACCTTTTTCAGTCTCTCTCTTACTCTCTCTGATAAATCCACTGGTATTGTTCTTGTCAGTAGGAAGCACAGTATTCAGTTCTCTGATTACGTCTAATCAGAGCAGTCATGATGTTTCAGTTTCAGTAGCTCAAGGTCATGATGAAAGTAGATAAACTGACCGAACAGCACTGACTGAATAACACGATTACACATATCCACCTCATGACATGATTACACAAATCCACCACTTCATTGGGAATTCCCCACTGACTGAATAACACCAATACAAAAGTCCACCTCTTCATTGGGAATTCCCTCTCCTCCTATGGGAATTCCCACTCCGTCAATCTCTGTGAAGAAGGGCGTTAGGGTGGGAGGATGTTGGCAGGGTTGGCGTACAGAAGATGTCTTGTCTTTTTTTTTTTTTGGTCTTTTTCTTTAGAAATTCACCTTGATTGGTCGAGTCCGACAGTTCATGGGGTACAGAAGGTGTCTGTCTTTTTTCTTTTCTTTAAAAAAAAAAAATTCACCTTGATTTGGTCGACCAGTCTGACAGCCACGGACCACACAAATAAATTCAAACCACAGACAGGAAGACACACACACGTTATTCAATCAGTCAGTGAAACGACTAAGCTGTAGTGGAGCTGCCTAATATGCACATTCCCCCCTCACCCCCCGCCCCCCAATAAAAAAAAAACAGCTCCTCTTCGCTCAGACCCCCCTCCCTCCCCCCCAATCACCAACAACAGCCCCTCAACTCCTCTCATCACCACCAGCACACACCCCCAACCCTCACCCCACATCTGTGATTCTCAGTGACAGTGCTGGGTCTCCTTCAGTGGGTGATCTCATAGAATCCTGACACTGCGGTTCCGATGGACTGCGATGGAGCAAGCCAGGTGCGTCTAGCTGTGTGTCTGGGGATGGTGGACTTGATGGGGGCGGGGGGGGGTCAGGTGGGGGCTCGAGGGGAGGCGAGGAAGGTGTCAGATTGAGTCCTAATGTCAGGCAGCAAAACAAAACAAACAACAACAAAAAAAGGACAAAAAGAAAAAAAAAAAAAAAAAAAAAAAAGAATATAAATCTGTCGACGACAAAAAAAAAAAAAAAAAAAAAAAAAACCGCATGTAACCTAACAACAATCGAAGAACACAGGCTCCGCACAGAATGACCGAGGGTTGGTGACGTAGTCAGAGGAAGCTGCCCGAAGTGTGAGCGAAAGGTGTCTGCTTGCCGCTGACCAAAGGGGATGTGCTGTGCCGTGCTGTGCCGTGCCGTGGTGGAGACACACACACAGCAATCGGCTCCGCGTTCCTCTGAAACCATAGCAGATATCTGTATCACTTTTTAATTCTTATCAAAGGTGGCAGAGTGGTTAAGATGCTTATCTGCCAATGCAGAGTCTGTGAGGGTCTGGGTTCAAATCCCACTTTCGTCCTTTCTCCCCAAGTTTGACTGGAAAATCAGACTGAGAATCTAGTCATTCGGGTGAGATGATAAACCGTGGTCCTGTGTGCGGCACGCACTTGGTGATCTGAAGAAGAACCCATGGCAACGAGAGCATTGTCCTCTGGCAGAATTCTGTAGACAAAATCCACCCTGATAGGTGCACAACTATACATGCACGCACTCAAGGCCTGACTAGCATGCTGGGTTATGCTGCTGGTCAGACATCTGCCAAGCAGATGTGGTGTGGCGTATATGGATTTGTCCGAACGCAGTGACACCTCCTTGAGAAACTGAAACTGAAACGGTCAACAACAGAAAACAGTATTATTCCTTGTACATATAAGACAGGGCAGTTCTGAATCGACACTCTCATACCAATCATTTTAGTGTTTCCTCTGAAAGTATAGCAGATGTCTGCATTTTCTGTTATTCTTATTAAAAGACGCTTATCAGCACATATCTGTATTTGAGAAAATGAGACATTGACAACATAACAGGTGTGAGTGTGAGTGTTTACCTGAGTTCTGTCTCTTGAACAGCTTGGAAAAGATGAGTCAATTACAACAAAACAGGTGTGTGTGTGGAGGTGGGGGAAGTGTTTACCTGAGTTCTATCTCTCGTTTACCTGAGTTCTATCTTCTCATTTACCTGAGTTCTATCCCTCGTTTACCTGAGTTCTATCTTCTCATTTACCTGAGTTCTATCCCTCGTTTACCTGAGTTCTATCTTCTCATTTACCTGAGTCTTCTCGTTTATCTGAGTTCTATCTTCTCGTTTACCTGAGTTCTATCTTCTTGTTTACCTGAGTTCTATCCCTAGTTTACCTGAGTTCTATCTTCTCGTTTACCTGAGTTCTATCCCTCGTTTACCTGAGTTCTATTACCTGAGTTCTATCTTCTCGTTTACCTGAGTTCTATCCCTCGTTTACCTGAGTTCTATCTTCTCGTTTACCTGAGTTCTATCTCTTGAAGAGCTTGGAAAAGATGGAGCTCTTCTCTGCATGAGTGGCCATCAGCATGGGCACCTTGTTTTTGTGTCTGATGCTGATCTGCAACAACACCCACACAGGTCAGCATTCACATTGACAGCATGTGTGTAAGTGAAAACTATGTGAGGCTGAGAGAGACAGAGACACAGAGACAGAGAGAGGACAGAGACAGAGACTTAGGCACAGAGAGAGAGAGAGAGAGAGAGAGCAAGGGCACCTTGTCTTTTGTGTCTGATGCTGATCTGTAACAACACCCACAGCACTGGGATTGACAGCATGTGTGTAAGTGAAAACTATGTGTGGCAGTGAGAGAGAGAGGGAGGGGGAGACACAGAGAGAGAGGCACAGAGAGAGAAAATGAGAGAGAGAAAGTGAGACACAGACACACACACACAGATAGACAGAGATAGACACTGAGAGAGAAAGAGGCAGAGAAAATAAGAGACAGAGACAGACTGAGAGACAGAGACAGACTGAGAGAAAGACAGAGAGACTGAGAGACAATATGAGAGAGACAGACTGAGAGACAGACTGAGAGAGATATACTTACACAGAGAGTGAGAGAGAGAGAGGGGGGGGGACAGAGACACAGAGAAAGGTTAAGAGAGGCAGGGGGGGAGAGAGAGAGAAAGAGAGAGAGAGAGAGAGAGAACGAACGAACAAACAACCACGCACATGCTTTTTTACATCCAGCCCTCAGGGTAAAGAGAAATGAAATCAAAATACTCACAGGATATCAAAAGGTACAGAAGTACACACATGACATTCAAATACACTCAAATGCACAGTAAACATTTACACAGAGAGAGACAGAGAGAGAGACTGACAGAGAGACTGACTGAGATACTGACAGAGAGAGAGACTGACAGAGAGACTGACAGAGATACTGACAGAGAAAGAGACTGATAGAGAAAGAGACTGACAGAGATACTGACAGAGAAAGACTGAGAGAGTAAAACGAGAAACACCAACCAAGCAATGAGTGACGTTACTGCTGGCAAGACAAAGGCACAGAAGCCATACTTCACAGTGTTTGACACAGTCTCACCAGCAGCAGAGACATTTGTTTCTTGTTTGATATGGGACATACACTGGATATGGTTTCTCCATTACAAAGGGGAAGTCATTTACAGCTTAGTCTTTTTGTCAAAGACTATGACTCTCAAACAAAGAGGGAGGCAAGACTGCACTGGCTGTTGGTGCAGCAGCCTTGTGGGGCTAGTTGGCCTTTGGGAACCATCCAAACACTGACTGTCCTAAAACCATCTTGGTTGAGAGAGTGGGGGATGTAACTTGGGCAAGACACTATCCACTGACGGGTGTAACAGCCAAATGGTTAAAGCGCTGGACTTTCAATCTGAGGGTCCTGGGTTTGTATCTCGGTGCACCTGGTGGGTAAAGGGTGAAGATTTTTCCGATCTCCCAGGTCAGCATATGTGCAGACCTGCTAGTGCCTGAACCCCCTTCGTGTGTATGCGCATGCAGAAGATCAAATACGCACGTTAAAGATCCTGTAATCCATGTCAGTGTTTGGTGGGTTATGGAAACAAGAATATACCCAGCATGCACACCCCAGAAAACGGAGTATGGCTGCCTACATGGTGGTGTAAATAAATAAAAACGGTCATACACGTAAAATGTTACATGTCTGTCTGTGTATGCGTGTGCATCTGAAATCTGATTGAATGACACAGGAAACAAATGATAAGCGCCCAGTGGCAGCCGTCAGTCAGCTCTACCCAGGTAGGCAGCCTGTGGTGCAAATGTCCCTGTGTATGTAAAGCACTTAGAACTTGGTCTCTGACCGAGGATAGGCGCTATATAAGTATCCACATCAATTAATCAATCAATCATTATAATAGAATTCTGGCTCAGATAGTCGGGACAGCACCTGCCTTTTCTGCTGTTGTGATGGTCATAGATCTGCCCCTTCCTATCTCTGTGGCTGCCTTCACCTCTACACTCCATCTCGCTCACTACAATCAGCTTCGGATCCACTCCATTTACGCATACCCAGATTCAAACTCTTGACTGTTGGCTGCCGTTCTTTCTCTGTCTCTGGACCTTGCAATTGGAATGAACTTCCTCTTTCGCTTTGTCAAGTCTCCACACTCAGCTCTTTCAAGTCTGGCCTTAAAACCCACCTCTTCCCAAAATAGCCTCCCTTCCCTGCCTCTTCCTTGTCTTCAGTTTCTCCAATTTTAGGGTTATGCATGCGTGAGAATGACTGGTACGAAAGCGCTTCGATTTGTCTATGCGCAAGATTCAGCGCTATATAAATACCATTATTATTATTATTATTATTATTATCATAGTCGGCACACGGCTGAGTGTCACACATTGGATGTGTGGGGTCAGAGCACATGGGAGGAGTAGTAAGACTCTTCACAAATGGTTGTTCTTTTTTTTTTTTTTTTTACCCCCGAAAGCGGAGTATGGCTGCCTACATGGCGGGGTAAAAACGGTCATGCACGTAAAAGCCCACTCGTGTACATGCGAGTGAACATGGGAGTTGCAGCTCACGAACGCAGAAGAAGAAGAAGAAGGTTGGGTTTTTTTAACATACATTTACACAACATACAGACACACGCACACACTAGCAACATACTGACCCTTGAACATTTTTTTGCACGTATTCTCACACCCTCAACATACACAAATAATATGCATGCTCATGAGCACACATACTAATATGCTGCAAACATGCTCACATGCTCGTACCCATGTACTACATAATCTGTCTCTTTCACACACATGCACACATTCTCTCTCTCTAACACAAACATACAGACACATTTTTTTCTCTCCCCCCCCCACCCCCCCAACACACGTACTGTAGAAGGTGGCTGCATCCATGGTTCTCCATCAATCTGCATTGGGAATCTTTTCCTGGTTCTGAAACACCAGCCATGTTATCATCATCATCATCATCATCATCATTGTCATCATCAACACATCTCATGATCATTTCAGCAGAACATCAGATAATAAGCCTGTCAGTGGCTAAGCCTTCAGTTATGCCCCATCTCCCCACCTATCCCAATGATTTTCATCTCTCTCTTTCTCCCTCTCTCACTCTCTCTCTCCTCACTATGATGCAGAACCATTCTGTTCTCACTACAACACAGAATCACTCTCTCCTCACTACAATGATGCTGGGATATCGTTATGACTGGAAGTGCGGAGTACAGCCTTATCACGTAGTCCCACATCAAAATGGACCTCCATAGCAGAATCACAGCAGCTCTCATGGTGGTCTCAGTTTCGATACCCCTCCACTTCTGCACTTGGAGTGAGTCTTGTCAAGGTCTTTGGTGTTGTTGGATTTAAGGGGGACTGTCATTAGAGGGACGTGGTGGTGGTCTCCACTCTGGGGGAGACGCTCACTGAGTCTGGCTCTGTGACTAAGCCATTATTGTCATCTGTAGTGGGCTTAGTAGGTTGTGTCCTGAGCATACTGAATTAGAAAAGATACTATCAAACACCACCGAAGTGACTCGGCAGCAGTTCAGGGACTCCTCTGGTGGGTGGCCTCCTGGCGGCCTAACATCGATGGTACCCTGTGGACTGCCAGTGCTGGTACTGTGACAGACGAACCTGGGTGTGGCCGTATGTAGGGGGGGACTCAGAATGATCGGCGTCAGCAGGAGTAACACCACTGAAATGGTACAGTTGATGGGGCAGCAAAAAACAAAACAAAACAAAACTAAGACACATGTTATCTCATTTGATGACGACATGTGTGGGGGACTTGGAAGAAGTGACGTGAGAGTAATGCCACTGAAACAGTGCAGATGATGGGGCAGCAAAAAATAAAAAATAAAAAAAAGAAAGAAAATGTTGCCAAGGTGGAAACAAAAAAAACAACAAAACAACTAAACTGAGATGCATGTTATCTCATTTGATGACAACATGTATAGGGAACTGGGAATGAATGATGTGGGAGTAATGCCACTGAAACGGTGCAGATGATGGGACAGCAAACAAACAACAAAAAAAACAACAAAAAAATGATAATATTACCAAGGAGGAGGAGGTAAAAATTAACAAAAAAACTAAACTAAGCCTCGTGTTATCTGACCTGATGACGACCTCTGAGCACTGAGCGAGTCGTTTCCCGGAGTTCTTGAGGCCGGCGATCACCTGCCCCACCTGCATGATGTTCTCCAGGCCAACCACCTCTATGAGAGAGTCTCCCATGTCTGGGGACACACCCTCCTCACTCATCAACTGATCAACATCATCAACATCCTCACTCATCAACAACATTGTCTGTCATCAACACACTGTCATCTCTCATCAACATCGTCACTCATCAACAAACTGTCGTCACTCATCACAACACTGTCATCAAGACACTGTCGTCACTCATAAACACACTGTCATCAACACACTGTCGTCACTCAACACACTATCGTCACTCATCACAACACTGTCATCAACACACTGTTGTCACTCATCAACACACTGTCATCACTCATCACAACACTGTCGTCAACACAATGTCATACTCATCAACACACTATCATCACTCATAAACACACTGTCATCAACACACTGCCGTCAGTCATCAACACACTGACAACAGTCATCAACTGATCACCATCATCACTCATCAATTGATCAACATCACTGATTAACACACCATCATCACTCATCAACTGATTTAACATCATCAACACACTGTCATCAACACACTGTCCTCACTCAAAAACAGGTCACTCATCAACTGAACACCGTCGTCACTCATCAATACACTGTCCTCACTCAAAAACTGGTCACTCATCAGCTGAACACCGTCGTCACTCATCAACACACCATCATCACTCATCAACTGAACACCGTCATCACTCACCAACACACTGTCATCACTCATCAACATTTCTATTATCATTATTACTTCCAGTATACAACACCACCAACGTTGTTGTTTTTTTACTCCCCCAAATCAGACGGCCACACCACTCACTTTGCACGGCCATGGCCAGTTCCACGGCCGACATGTTGGCCGAGTGGCCGTCCTTCTCACGGTCCTTCTTCTGTGCCCGTCGCCTCTTCTTCTCGCTGGGGTTGTCTCCCCACAGGTTGGTCCCCCCATAGATGCTGGGAATGTTGAGGATGGCGATGCCCTCCAAGCGAGGCCCGCTGGCCAGGTCCAGGCGAGTTTTGTCACACTGTTTTGTTGCACACAGACACCGCCCACAGTAATTATAACAGACAGGCGCAGTAGCCAAGTGGTTTAAAAGTTGCACTTTCAATCTGAGGGTCCCTGGTTCGAATCTCTGTAATGGTGCCTGGTGGGTAAAGGGTGGAGATTTTTCCCATCTCCCAGGTCAATATATGTGCAGACCTCCTAGTACCTGAACCCCCTTCATGTGTATACGTAAGCAGAAGATCAAACGTGCACGTTAAAGATCCTGTAATCCATGTCAGCATTTGGTGGGTTATGGAAACAAGAACATATCCAACATATCCCCCGCGAAAACGGAGTATGGCAGGGTAAAAACGGTCATACATATAAAAGCTCCTTGTGTACATACGAGTGAACGTGGGAGTTGCAGCCCACGAGCAAAGACGAGGAGGAGGAGTAACAATAATAGATTGTACATATATGGCACAAACTCCCCATAAATAATGGGTTCTAAGCCGCTAGGTCCAAGTGAGTTTTGTCACACTGTTTTGTCACACACAGACACCACCGTTAGTAATAACAATACATATATGGCTCCCCATAAATAATCGGCTCTAAGTGGCCAGGTCCAAGCGAGTCTTACCGCACACAGACACCACGGTTAGTAATAATAACAGATAGCGCATATATGGTGCAAACTCCCGATCAATAATGGACTCAAAGCGGCCAGGTCCAGGCTAATTTTGTCGCACTGTTGGCAATAAAGGCACTACCATTTATTACCATAATGATGGTGATGATAACGATGATGGATACTTATACGGCACTCTGTCCAAGAAACTGCACTTGGTGTTTGGCACCACTGTTGTGTTACTACTACTACTAACAATCATCATAATCATAATAATAATAATAACAATAATCATGATCTTAATAACAATAACGGATACTTACACAGCACACTATCCAGAAAACTACTCTAGGTGCTAGGCACCACTGTCACACTAATCATAATAATAACAAGAACAACAAGAATAATATTATCGATGATGATGATGATAATAATAATAATCATAACAACAACATCATAATAATGGATACTTATATAATGCTATCCAGAAAACTGCTCCAGGTTCTTCACAAAACACATGGTAGGACAGCACTGGGTACAGTGGGCTTTTTTTTGAGTGCGCCTAATGCATGATACATACGGGACTTCGGTTTATCATCTCATGCGAAGAACTAGATGCTCAGTTTGATTTTCCTTTCAAACTTGAGAGAAACGGGTGAGAGCAGGAATCAAACCCACACCCTCATGGACACAATGTTGGTGTCTTATCCATTCTGCCACCTTCCTCCTGTATAAATAATGACAGAGAGATACAGAGAGAGGAATGACAGATACAGACAGAGGGATACAGACAGAGGGATGACAGATACAGACAGAGGGACGACAGATACAGACAGAGAGATGACAGATACAGACAGAGGGATGACAGATACAGAGAGATGACAGATACAGACAGAGGGATGACAGATACAGAACAGAGGGACGACAGATACAGACAGAGGGACGACAGATACAGACAGAGGGACGACAGATACAGACAGATACAGACAGAGGGATGACAGATACAGACAGATACAGACAAAGGGACGACAGATACAGACAGAGGGATGACAGATACAGACAGATACAGACAGAGGGGTGACAGATACAGACAGATACAGAACAGAGGGATGACAGATACAGACAGAGGGATGACAGATACAGACAGAGGGATGACAGATACAGACAGAGGGATGACAGATACAGACAGATACAGACAGAGGGATGACAGATACAGACAGAGGGGTGACAGATACAGACAGAGGGGTGACAGATACAGACAGAGGGATGACAGATACAGACAGAGGGGTGACAGATACAGAACAGAGGGATGACAGATACAGACAGAGGGATGACAGATACAGACAGATACAGACAGAGGGGTGACAGATACAGACAGAGGGGTGACAGATAGAGACAGAGGGATGACAGATACAGACAGAGGGATGACAGATACAGACAGAGGGATGACAGATACAGACAGATACAGAACAGAGGGATGACAGATACAGACAGAGGGATAACAGATAGCAGGAAACTGAAAAAAAAACAATTTTACAATGATGTCGATGTCCTCATGAAGGTTCTTGCAGGTGGATGAAAACTGGGCTGTCGTTCCGAACTCAAAGTACCACAGTTTGTTCTTCACCCTGTAAAAACACCAATATGACATGTTTTGTTCTGTTATTGTCACTGTTCTTCACCCTGTAAAAACACCAATATGACATGTTTTGTTCTGTCATTGTCAATGTTCTTCACCCTGTAAAAACACCAATATGACATGTTTTGTTCAGTTATTGTCACTGTTCTTCACCCTGTAAAAACACCAATATGACATGTTTTGTTCTGTTATTGTCACTGTTCTTCACCCTGTAAAAACACCAATATGACATGTTCTGTTCTGTTATTGTCACTGTTCTTCACCCTGTAAAAACACCAATATGACCTGTTTTGTTCTGTTATTGTCACTGTTCTTCACCCTGTAAAAACACCAATATGACATGTTTTGTTCTGTCATTGTCAATGTTCTTCACCCTGTAAAAACACCAATATGACATGTTTTGTTCTGTCATTTTATCAAACGTAGTTGCATGCGTATGTGTGGATGTAAGTGAGTGTGTGAATGACTTTGACTACTCATGCGAGTATAAGTTTGTAGTCTTCAATTTTATGACTATACTTAAAATAATATTACTAATGAGTTTGTGCCTGCGCATGTATGCTTCTCTGTATGTAAATATTTATGTGTACGTGTATGTTTGAGAGACGCAGACAGACACAGAGAGAGAGACAGATAGAGAGACAGTGACAGTGAGTCTGTATATGACTAAATAAAGTCAAATGCATGTGTATGTCCACATGCTAGAGTGTATCTTAACCCTTCACACTCACCGACTGTTGAATTTTTCAGGATGTTTCTCTCTCATCACGTGGAATCGATGGCAAATGTGGGCATCCTGGAACATCAGTAACACAGGTCATACACAGACACACACACACACACAAACACACACATATACACAAACCTTACACACACGCACAGACACACAGGCACACATAGACACAAACACACACACATATAAACACATAAATAAACACACACACACACACGCACACACACACACACGCGCATACACAAACAAGCATACACACACATAAGGCACACACACACTAACACACACACACACACGTAACACACACATACACGCACAAACACACACACACAAACACACACACACCCTACTCCCTCTCATTCTTCTCCCACCACCGCATGCAGAAGTGAAACTCACCGCAGTGCCAAGAGAACCCCAGGAAAGAGTCAATTCATTCTCCTTTGCCAGGTAAAGGTTGTAAAGAAAGGCAAGTGGAGAGGAAGAGAAGAAAGCAAGCAAGCAACCAACCAAAAATCAAACAAAGACTTTAGCAACTGACAACGCCGATGGAGAAGTACAAACAAACAAACAAAGACCCTAGTGACTGACCACACCGATGGAGAAGTACAAACAAACAAAGACCCTAGTGACTGACAATGCCGATGGAGAAGTACAAACATACAAACAAAGACCCTAGTGACTGACCACGCCGATGGAGAAGTACAAACAAACAAAGACCCTAGTGACTGACCACGCCGATGGAGAAGTACAAACAAACAAACAAAGACCCTAGCGACTGACCACGCCGATGGAGAAGTACAAACAAACAAAGACCCTAGTGACTGACCACGCCGATGGAGAAGTACAAACAAACAAACAAAGACCCTAGTGACTGACTACGTCGATGGAGAAGTACAAACAAAGACCCTAGTGACTGACCACGTCGATGGAGAAGTACAAACAAATAAAGACCCTAGCGACTGACAATGCCGATGGAGAAGTACAAACATACAAAGACCCTAGCGACTGACACGTCGATGGAGAAGTACAAACAAACAAAGACCCTAGCGACTGACAACGCCGATGGAGAAGTACAAACAAAGACCCTAGCGACTGACCACACTGATGGAAAAGTACAAACAAACAAAGACCCTAGCGACTGACAACGCCGATGGAGAAGTACAAACAAACAAACAAAGACCCTAGTGACTGACCACGTCGATGGAGAAGTACAAACAAAGACCCTAGTGACTGACCACACCGATGGAGAAGTACAAACAAACAAAGACCGTAGCCCTTCATCGTCATCAATATAAACAAAACAGTCTCAAAGTCTGTGGCTTTTCATGCCCTGCTCTCATGGTGACCTCAGTTTTGATACCCCTCCACTTCCGAGCTTGGGGTGAGTCCTGTCAATGTCTTCAGTGTCGGCAGATTCATGGGGGGCTGTTGTTGGAGGGACGTGGTGGCGGTCTCCACTTTAGGAGGGACGCTCACTCAGTCTGGCTCCATGACTAAGCCATTATTGTCGTCAGTTGGGGGCTTAGTAGGTGGTGTCCTAAGTATGTTAAATCAGAACAGGCACCACTGAACACCACCGAAGTGACTCAGCAGGAGTGCAGGGTCTCCTCTGGTGTGTGGCCTCCTGGCGACCTAACACCGATGGTTCCCTGCGGACTACTGAGGCTGGAACTGTGACGGACGAACCCGGGTGTGGCCGTGTATGGGTGAATCTAAATGAACGGCGTGGGAGTTATGCCACTGAAACGGTGCAGATGATGGGGCAGCAAAAAAAAAAAAAAAAAAAAAAGACCCTAGCGACTGACCACGCCGATGGAGAAGTAGTTGTTGATGATGTTGTAGGGGATGGGGTCCCCACTCTCCTCCTCCTCCCCCTCCGGCTTGCTGAAGTCGATCTGCCAGCGGTCCAGCATCACCGCTTCGCTTTTCTCTATCTTCTGCAGCACCTTCACCAGGTTCTCACCCTCGTAGCCTGTGACACACGCACGCACACATGAACATTAATCTAACATCCATAAACATTCGCACGCATGCACACACATGGACATTGGTCTAACATCAATAAACATGCACACGCACGCACACATGAACATTAATCTAGCATCAATAAACATGCGCATGCACACGCGCACATGATCATTAATCTAGCATAAATAAACATGCGCATGCACGCGCACACATGAACATTAATCTAACATCAATAAACACACACACTAATTTCTCATAATTGACTTTTCCTCTAGTGCATACAGGAACACTTTCTTGCACTAATATTCACATGCATTCCCTTTCTTTCATCCACTACTTCTCTTCTTTCCGTCCAATAACACTTCCAGTGAACAGATGTTAAACTGAAGATCTCACACATGAATGCATGCACGAGCACACACAGATGCATGCAGATGCTTACAGACCGAAACAGAGACACACACAAACGCACACACGTATATGTACACACACACATAGACACATACGCACACACACACACAAATGCACACACATACATACAGACACAGATATATAATACATAATAATACATAACAATAATGCTTTCTTACACTAATATTCACATGCATTCCCTTTCCTTTATCCACTACTTTTCTCCTTTCCGTCTAATAACACTTACAGTGAATAGATGTTAAACTGAAGATAAGAGACATACAAGCACATACACATACAAACACACACACACACATACACACATGCATGCATGTGCACCCCCCACCCACACACATTCAAACACACATGCATACAAATGCTCATACACACACATGCATGCACACACACACACACACACACACACACACACACACACAGAGTTTTTGACTCAAAATTAGCAGTTTTGGTTATTCTCAGAAATCATCACTGAATGACACTCTGACGTAACGATATCATGGAAACCGTCCATAATGAGTCAAGAGACACAGAATCAACACCGCTGTACATGGGGAAAAAACAGTTTGACTGCAATGGCAGTAAACCACCACAGAAGATAATAACAATAAAATAAAACAATCAAAAATCATAATCCGTTACCTCCACCCCAGCACAGACAACGGGCCAGGTCGTTTCCTGTTCCCAGCGGTAACACGGCCACAGGGGGGCGCTCTTTGTACGTGATCTTGTCTGCAACACCAACAGCAGAACAACATGACTGTCGACAGGAACAGAAAACATGACACCACCGTCAGGCCCAGGCACAACGGTATGTATGTATACATGCATATATACAAACAGATGGAATGACACAGACAGACCGAGACAAAGAGAAAGACGATCACATACATACATACATACATACATATATACATACATACAGATGGTAAGACACAGACAGATAGAGAGAAAGGCACATACATACATACAAGCAGATGGTATGACGCAGACAAAGACACATACATACATACATATATACATACACACAGACAGACAGACAGACAAAAGGAGCGACGCATACAGAGAGGAAGACAGATAGACAGACACAGAGGGAGATACACAGATAGACAGACTGATGGAATGACACAGAAAGACAGAAGGAACGAAACAAACAGAGAGAAAGACTCTGACAGACAGAGGGAAAGACAGAAAGAAAGACACGGACAGTGTGAAAGACACAGGCAGAAAAGAGAGAAAAACACAGATGGACAGAGGGAAAGACACAGACAGAGAGAGAAGAGAAAGACTCTACAGGTGTTTACCCATGGTATCCAACAGCCATCCGACTGTTCCGTCACCCCCACAGACCAGCACACGACAGTTGGGAACGTCCTTGAAGAACTGTAGTCTGCACAAAGACAGTGGAGCATCTCAACACCATAGTCTTAGCACCAAAGGTAACACACCTAGCAAACACACTGGGTGCACATATACTAGACACACACACACACACACACACACACACTACACACACTCACACACACACACACACTTACACACACTAGACACACACACACACACACTCACACACACTAGACACACACCTACACACACACACACAGAGTTGTACACACGTAGTATGAAAACACACCACCACCTACACACACATATACACACACACAGAGACACACACCCACCCACACACACATGCAAGCACACAACTGCACACATCACACACCCACACACATACACCCACACACAAATACACATAGACTACTCACCCACCCCCACCCCCACACCAAGATGAATGCACCCACCCATCCACATCCACCCCCCCCCCATACATCCACCCAACCCCATCCATACATCCACTCCACCTCCCCACCCCCACACACATCCACCCACCCACACCACCCAAACCCATGTAAATGCACTCACCCCCGAAACAACCCTATACATCCACCCCACCTCGCTACACCCACATGAACACACCCACCCACACCCATCCCCAACACACCCATCCACACACCCCCAACACATCCACAACCACCCACCCAATCCTGCACCCACCCACACCCACATGAATCCACACACCCCCACCCACCACATCTCCATCATCACACCCCCACACCACCCCCACCCCCATCACATCATCATCACACCCCTACACCACCACCACCCCCACACCCATCACATCATCATCACACCACCACCCACACACCCATCACATCTCCATCGTCACACCCCCACACCACCACCCACACACCCATCACATCTCCATCGTCACACCACCACCACCACAACCCACACACCCATCACATCTCCATCGTCACACCCCCACACCACCACCCACACACCCATCACATCTCCATCGTCACACCACCACCACCACAACCCACACACCCATCACATCATCATCACACCCCCACACCACCACCACCACACACACACCCATCACATCATCATCACACCCCCACACCACCACCCACACACCCATCACATCTCCATCGTCACACCACCACCACCACAACCCACACACCCATCACATCTCCATCGTCACACCCCCACACCACCACCCACACACCCATCACATCTCCATCGTCACACCACCACCACCACAACCCACACACCCATCACATCATCATCACACCCCCACACCACCACCACCACACACACACCCATCACATCATCATCACACCCCCACACCACCACCACTACCACCACCCACCACATCTCCATTATCACACCCCCACACCCCCACCACCCACCCACCCATCACATCATCGTCACACCCCCACCACCCACCCACCCATCACATCATCGTCACACCCCCACACCACCACCACCACCACCCACACACCCACCACATCTCCATCGTCACATCCCCACACCACCACCACCACCACCCACACACCCATCACATCCCCTTCGTCACACCACCACCACCACCACCCACACACCCACCACATCTTCATCATCACACCCCCACACCACCACCACCACCACCCCCCACACACCCACCACATCTCCATCGTCACACCCCCACACCCCCACCACCACCCCCTACCCCACCCACCCGTTCATGGGCCCCTCCTTGATCATGTTGTACACCTGGCGGGGGTTCAGCAGGTACTGGAACTTGCGCAGGAGTCGTGCCCCCTGCTTGCCCCCGCTCTTGGGGTTGATCATTATCAGCAGGGGGTGGGTGCCCTCCAGGGGCGTGATCTGGAACGAGCTGTCCTGGATCTGGGGGCCAGGGGGAGGGCAGGGGGACCAGGGGGGTCAGGGGGGGCAGGGGGGGCAGGGGGACAGGTTTCAGTTTCAGAAGCAAAGACATTATACGAGAATATGAATGGTTTATGGTGTGTGTTTTATCTTCAGTTTAACGTCTATTCACTATAAGTGTTTTTAGACGGAAAGGAGTAAAGAAGTGGATAAAGGAAAGGGAATGCATGTGAATATTAGTGTAAAAAAGTAAGTTCATGTTATGTATCAGAGGAAAAGTATATTATAAGAAAAAGGTCTAAAGAGATTGTGGTGTGCATTGAATGAGGTGTCATGGGAAGGAGAATATGTATATGCATATCAACAAGTATTAACCTACAACAATGTAAATATAAATAACAACATTAATTATAACGCATCAAAGGAGGATACCAACTGGACTGGAGTTTGAAATTTCTGAAAACATTCTAAGCAATGAATAATCATTCAAAATCTTTTCAGTGGCTAATGAAATATTGGAAGAAAAGTCATCAACTACATCTTTAGGAATTAACTGTCTTATGCTCGGACAATGAATGAGTAGATGACTTACAGTTATTTGCTTACCGCATATACATTTTATATTTTTAGAAAATTTTGTACGAAAGTGTGTGTGTGTGTGTGTGTGTGCGTTTATGTGTGTATGTGTGGAGGGTAGCTGCTATTTGTATTTGTATTTCTTTTTTATCACAACAGATTTCTCTGTGTGAAATTTGGGCTGCTCTCCCCAGGGAGAGCGCATCGCTATACTACAGCGCCAGCCATTTTTTTCTTTTTTCCTGCATGCAGTTTTATTGGTTTTTCCTATCGAAGTGGGTTTTCCTTCAGAATTTTGCCAGGAACAACCCTTTTGTTGCCGTGGGTTCTTTTATGTGCGCCAAGTGCATGCTGCACATGGGACCTCAGTTTATCGTCTCATCCGAATGACTCCTGCTATGTACGTATCTTTAAATTTATGCATGCATTGTGTGTGTGTGTGTGTGTGTGTGTGTGTGTGTGCAGTTTGTTCGTCACATTCTGGTGTGTGCACATAACATTAATGTAGTGTGTTATGTAAACAAAAGTGTTTTTGTAAAGCACCTAGCGCAGATTTCTGTATAGTGTGCTATATAAGTATTCATTATTATTATTATCATTGTCATTATTATTCTTATTACTTTCATTCAGCAAAGGCTTTTGCCCCTTGTGAATGGGTGTGTACAGACATCTTTTTCCCGCCCCCGCCCAAAATATCATGTTGGTGCAGTTTCTCTTACTTTAAACGCTTTATACCAATAAGACTGACACTATACAGATAGAGAGAAAGACATACACAGAGGGAAATACACATACAGACAGAAAGACATACACAGAGGGAAATACACATACAGACAGACAGACAGAAAGACATACACATAGGGAAATACACATACAGACAGACAGAAAGACATACACAGTGGGAAATACACATACAGACAGAAAGACAGACAGATGGAAATACGCATACAGACAGAGAGAAAGACAGACAGACGAAAATACACATACAGAGAGAAAGACATACACAGAGGGAAATACACACACACACACAGAAAGATATACACAGTGGGAAATACACATACAGACAGAAAGACAGACATATGGAAATACACATACAGACAGAAAGACAGACAGACAGAAATACACATACAGACAGAAAGACAGACATATGGAAATACACATACAGACAGAAAGACAGACAGACAGAAATACACATACAGACAGAAAGACAGACATATGGAAATACACATACAGACAGAAAGACAGACAGACAGAAATACACATACAGACAGAAAGACAGACAGACAGAAATGCACATACAGACAGAAAGACAGGCACAGAGAGAAATACACATACAGAGAGAAAGACATACACAGTGGGAAATACACATACAGACAGAGAGAAAGACAGACAGATGGAAATACACATACAGACAGAGAGAAAGACAGACAGACAGAAATACACATACAGAGAGAAAGAATTACATGGAGGGAAATACATATACAGACTGGGAGAAAGACATACAAAGTGGGAAATACACATACAGACAGAAAGACAGACAGATGGAAATACACATACAGACAGAGAGAAAGACAGACAGACAGAAATACACATACAGAGAGAAAGACATACACAGAGGGAAATACACATACAGACTGAGAAAAAGACATACACAGTGGGAAAAACACATACAGACAGAAAGACAGTTAGACAAACGGAAATACACATACAGACAGCGAGGAAGATGAACAGACGGAAATACACATACAGACAGAAAGACAGACGGAAATACACATACAGACAGAGAGAAAGACAGACAGACAGAAATATACATACAGTCAGAGAGAAAGACAGACAGACAGAAATATACATACAGACAGAGAGAAAGACAGACAGACAGAACTACACATAGAGACAGACAGATGGAATGACAGGAAAAGAGGGGAAAGGAGCAATAGTATGGAGACTCTTAAGAAAGAATGGAAATGAGAGGGAAGGGATGACAAATATGGAGGCTTACAGAAACAATGGAAATGAGAGGGAAGGGATGACAAATATGGAGGCTTACAGAAACAATGGAAAGGAGGGGGAAGGGATGACAAATATGGAGGCTTACAGAAACAATGGAAAGGAGGGGGGAAGGGATGACAAATATGGAGGCTTACAGAAACAATGGAAATGATAGGGAAGGGATGACAAATATGGAGGCTTACAGAAACAATGGAAATGAGAGGGAAGGGATGACAAATATGGAGGCTTACAGAAACAATGGAAATGAGAGGGAAGGGATGACAAGTATGGAGGTTTGCAGAAACAATGGAAATGAGAGGGAAGGGATGACAAATATGGAGGCTTACAGAAACAATGGAAATGAGAGGGAAGGGATGACAAATATGGAGGCTTACAGAAACAATGGAAATGAGAGGGAAGGGATGACAAATATGGAGGCTTACAGAAACAATGGAAAGGAGGGGGAAGGGATGACAAATATGGAGGCTTACAGAAATAATGGAGAGGGGGAAGGGATGACAAATATGGAGGCTTACAGAAATAATGGAGAGGGGGAAGGGATGACAAATATGGAGGCTTACAGAAATAATGGAGAGGGGGAAGGGGCAACAACTATGGAGACTCACAGAAACAATGGAGTTCTCTGGCCCCTCGTCAGGACTGGCCAGGGGTGACGTCCCTTCATCCTCCCCATCCAGGCCGCTCTCCTTGCTTTTGGAGCCGCGTGGCCGATCCTGAAGACACAGCGACACCTCACTGTTTCATCGTCCACTGAACCACATGCATACATGCCCATACAACACGCACACATGCACTCTCTCTCTCTGTCTTCTGTCTCTTTTTCTATTTTTTTTCTCCCCACTGCTCTTCTTCAACCACCCAATACATGCACAGGCATACACACAAAGATGCACACACACACACACACACAGTCACATCCACAAACACATACACAGAGTCACGTGCACACACAGAGTTGCGTGCACACACATGCTTACAGGTATACACATACGCATAGAGGTACACAAGCACACACATGCACACATTCAAACACACACACACATACAGACTCCGAAATACACACACACGCAAGCATGCATGCACATACATGCATGCACACACACACACTACGCACACATATCCCACCCCACACACTACACACACATCTCCCAGCCACACACACACACACACACCACACAACCACACACACACACGTCCCACCCCACACACTGGGTGTGTGGTTTGTCCATTGTGATCGACGAGGACCATCCAGTCATCCTGGAGGAAGCCACACACACACACACACACACACACACAAAAACACACACACACGCACACAAACACACACACATCCCATCCCACACACTACACACACCACCCCACACCTACACACACACACCACTCACCTACACACACCCCACACATACACCTACACATACACACACCCCACACAAACACCCACCTACACACACACACACCACCACCACCACTCCCCTGCACCCCCCACACCCACACATTACCAGCACGGCAGGAAAGACGGCCACAGGGGGGAGGACGTGGTCCCTGAACACACCCAGGTCACACTCTGGCTTACAGTGAGAGGCACACTTGTTGTGTAGCTGAAAACACACACACCACACACCTCCTTACAGTGATAATGTCTGCAATCACTATAACAACAATACCTACAACTCCATAACAACACTTGTTGTGTAGCTGAAAAAACACACACCACACACCTCCCTACTGTGACAATGTCTGCAGTCTCTATAACAACAACACCTACAACTCCATAACAACACTTGTTGTGTAGCTGAAAACACACACACCACACACCTCCTTACAGTGATAATGTCTGCAGTCTCTATAACAACAACACCTACAACTCCATAACAACACTTGTTGTGTAGCTGAAAAAACACACACCACACACCTCCCTACTGTGACAATGTCTGCAATCACTATAACAACAACACCTACAACTCCATAACAACACTTGTTGTGTAGCTGAAAAAACACACACCACACACCTCCCTACTGTGACAATGTCTGCAGTCTCTATAACAACAACACCTACAACTCCATAACAACACTTGTTGTGTAGCTGAAAACACACACACCACACACCTTACTGTGGCAATACCTGCAACTCTATAACAACAATATCAACAACACCTGCAACTTTATAACGACAATATCAACAACTTTATAACAACACTTGTTGTGTAGCTGAAAAAACACACACCATGCACCTCCCCACTGCACCAATATCAACAATATAACAACAATATTAATAATACCTGCAACTCTACATCAACAATACCAACAATACCTACAACTCTATAACAACGCTTGTTGTGTAGCTGAAAACATACACCACAAACCTCCCTACTGTAACAATACCAGCAACTCTATAATGGCAATATCAACAACTATAACAACACTTGTTGTGTACTGGAAACACACACCACACACCTTCTTACAGCAACAATATCTACAACTCTATAACAACAATATGAACAATACCTGCAACTGAAAACACACCACACACTTTCCAACATCAACAATATACCTGCAACTGAAAACACACCACACACTTTCTGACAGCAACAATATCTTCAACTCTATAACAACAACTCTAGAAAACCAGTCAGCCATCAACTACATACAACAGAAGAAATATATATAATATAGTCAGTTGTTAAAGCCAAGAAACCAGGTGTGGTAGGAGCTGGCTAAAACAAAGGAAACAGGTGTGGTAGGAGTTGGCTAAAACAAAGGAAACAGGTGTGGTAGGAGTTGGCTAAAACAAAGGAAACAGGTGTGGTAGGAGTTGGCTAAAACAAAGGAAACAGGTGTGGTAGGAGTTGGCTAAAACAAAAGAAGCAGGTGTGGTAGGAGATGGCTAAAACAATGGAAACAGGTGTGGTAGGAGATGACTAAAACAAAAGAAACCGGTGTGGTAGGAGTTGGCTAAAACAAAGAAAACAGGTGTGATTTCTGTCAGCCGTCACCTACATGCTGGAATTTTTCGTCGTTGTTGTTTTTTTTTTGATCAAACAAGGGATAAAACAAAGGAACAAGGTGTGCTTGAGTCAGCCATCACCCACACACTACAAAAAAGAGAAGAAAAAAAGTAACAGTGCTGATAAAACGAAGGAAACAGGTATGGTTGGAGATGGCTTGAACACAGGAAAGACAGGTGCAATAGCTCAATGGTTAACTCACTCAGTACGACCAGTCCTCTCTTCTCCTCTACAAAGACCCCTCGGATGTCCAGTGGGTGTCTGAATGACCCAACCTTTAGCTTCCGTCGTCAGAATTGTGGTATTCTTTGTCAACATTCACATCTTCAGTACAAGAGCCTTCCACTTGCAATATTTTGATGATGGTAATTGGGCTGAAACGCTGTTAACGTCGTCTCTTTCGCCGTTCGTATGGAGAGAGTTAAAGCATTGGACTTTCAATCTGAGGGTCCTGGGTTCAAATCTCAGTAACGGTGCCTGGTGGGTAAAGGGTGGAGATTTTTCTGATCTCCCAGGTCAACATATGTGCAGACCTGCTTGTGCCTGAACCCCCTTCGTGCGTATACGCACACAGAAGATCAAATACGCACGTTAAACATCCTGTAATCCATGTCAGCATTCGGTAGGTTATGGAAACAAGAATATTCCCAACATGCACACCCCGAAAGCGGAGTATGGTTGCCTTCATGGCGGGGTAAAAACGGTCATACACATAAAACCCCATTCGTGTACATACGAGTGAACGTGGGAGTTGCAGCGCACGAACGAAGAAGAAGAACAGAGGAAAGAGATGTGAGTGTGGGTGAGATGCCGCCTTTGACTTACCGTCTGGTGACACCAGCGACAGTGGAGGCCGGTGACTCCGTTGTAAGACTTGATGGAGCGGTGACAGCGGTCGCACTTCCCCGCACAGTTCCCCTCTACCCAGTGGTGGTTCATCGTCTGTTCCCGCCGCAACACGCACAGGCACACACGCACACATGTGCACGCGCGCGCACACACACACATACACACACACATTGTCACTTACCATTACAACATTCACAGAGAAAAAAAAAAGATCACGAAGAAAAAATCCCTTCATTGTATGTTCTCGCCACAACACACACACACACACACCACCCAAACACACTCAAACACACACACACACAGAGTCAGTTACCGTGACAACATCCACAGAGGAAAAAAAATGAACATGAAACAAAAATCCCTTCACACAAGAATTCTTCACCCTTGTCAACACCTTCACATTCGCACGTTACAGACACAAACAGAAAGTGAGCATATGCAAACACACACTGACACAGACACAGACAGACAGACACACACACAAACTGCTCCAAAATTAGATTTCTGTGAAGAACAAAATTTAAAAATCACAATCTGGAACACAGCAGAACCATTCTGCAACACATTGTAAAAATCTATTTGCATTTGTCTGCTGGATCTCTGTAGAGCAGACTGTGCAAACATAAATGATGGTAATCTAAACTCAACTGGGTGGGAGAATTCACACACACACACACACACACACACACACACACACACACACACACACACACACTTTTAAAAGAAATGGTTAGGTATGAACTCATTATTGAAATCAACCATTTGATTCATGAACTCTTACTAAAGGCTCTTACATAACCTTTTGCCAGATTCCTTTGCATTGCAGTGTTTACTATAATGAAAAAGTTGACATTTTGGCTAAAAAAGGAGCTAGAAGTTCCATGAAGGAGTTAGATTTAAATATTTCGCTTTCACTACAGGAATATTACACCATGGTAGAAAAAGTCCAATGGTCAAAATTTCAGCTTGAAGAAAAAAACACTGGTAACTCGGAGTTACATAAAAATGTACAGAAAATGTATAGTTTCATGGGAAAACATTACCAAAATGATTTTCATAAGAGGCAAATCATTTCTCTAATCTGCAGATGGAAAATGAATAGTTTTAAGACCAAGTATGTTGGTAATGTTTCTTGCATCTGTGGTGCTCAAATAACAGCCTATCATTTTCTAACTTTTCATATGTTAAAGTCTCACATCCCTGAACTGAAATCATCTTCAGTGTTGACAATATTCAACAGTCCATTGCTAATGTATGACTTTTTAAAATCCTTGTTAACCAGTCCAGTTGGTTCGCTGTCATAGTTGATAGTTTTTCATTAGAAAGATGTTACACTGTTATGCTTTTCTTTTTTTTTTCTAACTTAAATGAATCATTTTCTATGTGTAACACACACACACGTGGGCACACACACGCATGCACACACACTTTCACTTACTCACTTGAGTACACAGTAATTTCTTCCCCGCCCTTGATGTTTTTCCTACCCTCGTCTAATATAGCTTGCAGTGAAAAGACATTAAACGAAAGAACACACACACACTCTCAGAGATGAACACACATGCCCACACAGATACACACACACACACACATATACACACACACACGCCCACAAGCACATACCCACACAGATACACAGACACACACACATACACTCACACATGCCCACACACACAAACACACACAAAGATATACAAACACACAAACACACACACACATGCCCACACACACACACACGTGCACACACACACCACAAAATGAAACGTTATGTAGAAAAGCCTTACCTGTGACACCTTCTTGGATTTAACATAGGTGGTGATGCAGGAGGCTGGAGCTCTCTGTACGCATCGCTCGTGGACAGTGTATTTACAGACTGTAAACGTAAAGGGTGGTGTATTTACAGACTGTAAACATAAAGGACAATGTATCTTCAGACTGTAAACATAAAGGATGGTGTATTTTCAGTAAGGATGGTGTATTCAAAGACTATAAACAAAAAGGATGGTGTATTTACAGACTGTAAATGTAAAGGATGGTGTATTTACAGACTGTAAATGTAAAGGATGGTGTATTTACAGACAATAAACAAAAAGGATGGTGTATTTACAGACTGTAAACATAAAGGATGGTGCACTTACAGACTGTAAACAAAAAGAATGGTGTATTTACAGACTGTAAACGTAAAGGATGGTGTATTTACAAAAATATACACACACATAACACACGACAACACACACACATAACACACACAACAATACACACAACAACACACACACAACAGTACACACACACACACAACACACACAACAAAACACACAAACACAACACTAAAAACACATAACCCCCCCCCCCACACACACACACACACAGGAGGTACTCACACTGGCAGGAGAGACCCTGTTTGCCTAAGCCCACCAGAAGGTTCAGACACAGGTTGCAGTAAGCGGGTCGGTTATAGTGCTTCAGCCTCCACACATGCCCCCCGTCATCTTGAACGTTCTGGTGATTGAAGCGCCATCATCATCATCGTCGTCATCATCATTGTCATCATCATCATTATCAGCAGCAGTAAAATACTGCTGTACTAACACAGTGCTCATCAACATCATCGTCGTCATTATCATTGTCATCATCATCATTATCAGCAGTAGTAAAATACTGCTGTACTAAAACAGTGCACAGACTCAACAGTCATGAGGTAACACATTCATACCTACAAAGACAGAGGCAATGTTCACATCTCCACAAACACGCACTCAAACACAGACATATGCAAACACAAACACATGCACACGGACATGCAAGCATACGCACCACACACACACAATCACACACACACATGACCTTCAACATACACACATACGCTCTCAACCATTTTCGCAAACACTCCCCTACACACACACATTCACACACATACCCCCCCCTGTCCCCCCACCCCACCCCCAACTCACATTATCCAGCCCCAGAAGCACCAACAATGGTATCGTGGTCATCCCTCCTTTCTTCCACTCTTCCAGTCACACACACACACACACACACACACACACACACCACCCCACACACACATCACTCACATTATCCAGCCCCAGAAGCACCAACAATGGTATCGTGGTCATCCCTCCTCTCTTCCATTCTTCCAGCGTAACTGTGCCGTCTGAATCGTAGTCAATCTCCGTCATCATGTCCTCCAGAATCTGAACACAATGCAGGCACATATAATAACCATAACAATAATCATAATGATAACAATAATGATGATGATGATGATGATAATGATGATAATAACAACAACAATAATAATGATCATCATCATTCATCACCATAATAATAGTAACAATAATAGCAACAATAACAAGGATGATAATGATAACAATACCAACAACAATAATCATCATCATAATCATTATAATAATAATAACAATAATATGAAAACTACTACTACTGATAATCATCATCATCATCATGATAATAATAACATCAACACTACTACTATTACTACTACTACTACTAATGATGATGATAATAATAACAATAATAACAAAAACAAAAATAATAATGATGATGATGATGATGATGATGATGATGATAACAATAATAATAGTCATCATCATCAGAAGTTTACATATACTGCGCCTAATCAAATAAATTTTGCACCATGTGCTTTACAATACACTAATTCCAATTAAAAGAAAATACAACAGGCTACACTATCCATCAAGCCATTCAAGTCCAACAAACTGAGAAACATTACAGACAGTGACAAAACAGTGCACCAAAAGTACACACACTGCAACACGCATCACAGGCTATTTTCGTATACGGACCATTGAACAAAAGGCAGTTTTGGAAAGTTGAGTCTTGAGGTTATTATCATTATCACCATAATTGATATTACTATTATCATTACAATCATCATCAACATTATTATTATCATCATCATCATTTTATAATTATCATTACTATTATTATTATCATCATTATTACTGCCATTATTATACTATCATTTTATAATTATCATTACTATTATTATTTTCATCATTATTACTGCCATTATTATACTATCATTGTCATCATTGTTGTTGTCATTATTATTATTATCATCATCACTGTTGTTGTTATCATTATTATTGTTATGGTTGTCAGTGTAGTGTAGTGTAGTGTAGTGTAGTGTAGTAGTCTTTTCGTCACAACAGATTTCTGTGCCATACGGAGAGCACGCCATGAGACTGAGAGTGCCACCCATTTTTTTTGTATTTTTTTCTGCCAGCAATTTTATCTGTTTTCCTATTGATGTGGATTTCTCTACAGAATTTTGCCAGGGACAACCTTTATGTTGCAGTGGGTTCTTTCATGTACGTTAAATGCATGCTGCACATGGGACCTCAGTTTATCGTCTCATCTGAACGACCAGCGTCCAGACCACCACTCATGGTGTAGTGGAGGGGGAGAACATACTGGCCACTGTGGGATTCGAACCAGTGCGCTTAGATTCTCTCGCTTCCTTGGCGGACGCCTCACCACTAAACCAGCACTTCACATTGTTGTTGTTAGTACCATCATTATACTCACTGGTTTCAGTTCAGAGACGTCCCAACCCAGGTACTCTGCCACGGACATCATGTGGTTGACAATGCTGTCGATCTCCTGGAGCAGACAAGACAAGACAAAGTTCTTTGTTTCTAAGGATCCCCCCAAAACAGAGTATGGCTGCCTAATGGCAGGGTAAAAATGGTCATACATGTAACAGCCCACTTGTGTAAATACGAGTGAACATGGGAGTTGCAGCCCACAAATGAAGAAGAAGTTTCCCAGGATAAAAGATTGTTTCACTTTCACTTTCAGTTTCTCAAGGGCTGTCACTGCATTTGGACAAATCCCCATGTATGCTACACCACATCTGCTAGGCAGATGCCTGACCAGCAGCATAACCCAACACACTTAGTCAGGCCTTGAGTGCATGCACATTTTTTTCATGTGTACCTATCAGAGTGGATTTCTTTCGCACAATTTTGCCAGATGACAACACTCTTGTTGCCATGGGTTCTTTTTCAGTGCGCCAAGTGCATGCTGCACACGGGACCTCAGTTTATCGTCTCATCCGAATGACCAGACGCTCAGTTTGATTTTCCAGTCAAACTTGGGAGAAAGGGTAAGAGCGAGATTTGAACCCAGACCCTCACAGATTCTCTGTATTGGCAGACGAGCGTCTAAACCATTCTGCCACCTTCCTCCTTAAAAGATAAACACTGGTGAAGTCTCTTTTTTTTTTCACCCAATCCCTGCATGAAACGGGGCTTAGTCTACAAATATTAAAATAAAGGCATAATCATGATGGTTTTAACATGTAAAGAGAATTGAAACTTGACACATACATCAAAACATAAAAATAGTGTTGTGGGGTTGGGAAGGAATGAGAGAATAAAAACATGCATGCATATTCTGTATGAAATGGGTATTATGTATATGATCTGATATCAGGGTACTGCAAATAACGTTGAACATGTACACTGATGGAGATACACAGAGCTGTGAAAAGGTTGGAAGAAGAACCACCGCAGGTATGGGACAGGTGTAACAAAACAAGTCAACATGTTTGTGAGCTGCATTACCAAGCGAAACAGAATAAGGTAATGTTGCTGATGATGCTGGTGACATGGGCTGATCTGTATTTTAGAGTGCTACAGAACTGTCCTGCTGTTTTTCACAAGTTACATTCTTCTTCTTCTTCTGCGTTCGTGGGCTTCAACTCCCACGTTCACTCGTATATACACGAGTGGGCTTTTTACGTGTATGACCGTTTTTACCCCACCATGTAGGCAGCCATACTCCGCTTTCGGGGGTGTGCATGCTGGGTATGTTCTTGTTTCCATAACCCACCGAACGCTGACATGGATTACAGGATCTTTAACGTGCGTATTTGATCTTATGCTTGCGTATACACATGAAGGGGGTTCAGGCACTGTTGACCTGGGAGATCGTAAAAATCTCCACCCTTTACCCACCAGGCGCCGTCACCATGATTCGAACCCGGGACCCTCAGATCGAAAGTCCAACGCTTTAACCATTCGGCTATGGCGCCCGTCACAAGTTACATTCATATCGACAAACCCTCACTGATAGTTCCCAGAAAAATGGGATGGAATGGATAGATATAGATCCTTAAACAGCACCTATCCTTAGTCAGAGACCAAGCTCTAAGCGCTTTATAAAGACACAGTCATTTGTACTACAGGCTGACGGGTGCAATAGCCGAGTGGTTAAAGCGTTGGACTGTCAATCTGAGTCCCGGGTTCGAATCACGGTGACGGCGCCTGGTGGGTAAAGGGTGGAGATTTTTACGATCTCCCAGGTCAACATATGTGCAGACCTGCTAGTGCCTGAACCCCCTAAGTGTATATGCAAGCAGAAGATCAAATACGCATGTTAAAGATCCTGTAATCCATGTCAGTGTTCGGTGGGTTATGGAAACAAGAACATACCCAGCATGCACACCCCCGAAAACGGAGTATGGCTGCCTACATGGCGGGGTAAAAACGGTCATACACGTAAAAGCCCACTCGTGTGCATACGAGTGAACGTGGGAGTTATAGCCCACGAACGCAGAAGAAGAAGAAGAAGAAGTACTACAGGCTGCCTGCCTGGGTAGAGCCTACTGACAGCTGCCATCGTGGTGCTCATCATTTGTTTCCTGTGTCATTCAATCAGGTTTCAGTCACGCGCACATATGCTCTTTCAGACATGTTACATTTTACGTGCATGACCATTTTGTTTATTTACACTGCCATGTGGGCAGCCATACTCTGTTTTCAGGGGTGTGCATGCTGAGTATGTTCTTGTTTTCATAACCCACCAAATGCTGACAAGGATTACAGGATCTTTAATGTGTGTTTTTTTTATCTTCTGCGTGCATATACACACAGAGATGGTTCAGGCACTAGCAGGTTTGCAAATCTGCTGACCTGGGAAGTCAGAAAAAAAATCTCCACCCTTTACCCACCAGGCGTCGTTACGGAGATTCAAACCTGGGACCCTCAGATTGAAAGTCCAACGCTCTAACCACTGGGCTCATTACCTCCTGAAATCCCCCCCACCCTGACCATGCATCCTCCTTCCCCACTACTGGCCGCCGTTCTTTCCCTGCCTCTGGACCGTGCATTTGGAATGAACTTCCTCTTTCTCTTCATCAGGTCTCCGCACTCAGCTCTTTTCAAGCCTTGCTTTAAAACCCAAGATAGCCTCCCATCCCTGCCTCTGTCTTCTTTGTCTTCAGTTTCTCCAGTTTTAGAGTTATGCATGTGTGTGAATGACAAGTGTGATTTGTCTCTGCACCAGATGC
>NC_134907.1:20643935-20658935 GCF_041734735.1 Babylonia areolata
ATTTTTCCTATTTTTATGCCAAATTTGGTGTCAACTGACAAAGTATTTGCAGAGAAAATGTCAATGTTAAAGTTTACCACGGACACACAGACACACAGACACACGGACACACACACACACAGACAACCGAACACCGGGTTAAAACATAGACTCACTTTGTTTACACAAGTGAGTCAAAAAGAAAAGACTAGGAGTAGAGGTTGGATGGGGTGGAAGATGAGGTTGATTCTATTACAGTTCACAATTTGAATAACTATGTGCAGAGATTTTTACATAAAAAAAAACAACCACCCAAAAACCTAATAAATATATAACTAAATGAAAGACCAGGGGCAGAGGTTGGGTGGGGAGGTGTGGGGTGGAGAAGCTGCACCATTGTCATTAGGTCCGATTGTCACAGATTATCTAACTGAGGGTAAGTTATTGTTATCAGGTTGCACTGTCACAGATTATCTAACTGAGGGTAAGTTATTGTTATCACGTCGCTTTGACACAGATTATCTGAGGGTAAGTTATTGTTATCAGGTTGCACTGTCACAGATTATCTAACTGAGGGTAAGTTATTGTTATCAGGTTGCATTGTCCCAGATTATCTGAGGGTAAGTTATTGTTATCAGGTTGCATTGTCACAGATTATCTAACTGAGGGTAAGTTATTGTTATCAGGTTGCATTGTCACAGATTATCTAACTGAGGGTAAGTTATTGTTATCAGGTTGCATTGTCCCAGATTATCTGACTGAGGGTAAGTTATTGTTATCACGTCGCTTTGTCACAGATTATCTGACTGAGGGTAAGTTATTGTTATCAGGTTGCATTGTCCCAGATTATCTGAGGGTAAGTTATTGTTATCAGGGAGCATTGTCACAGATTATCTGAGGGTAAGTTATTGTTATCACGTCGTTTTGTTACAGATTATCTGAGGGTAAGTTATTGTTATCACGCTGCTTTGTCACAGATTATCTGAGGGTAAGTTTTATGAGACTCCATGGCAGAATGGATGATGTCTTGGACATCTGATCCAGTGCTCACCAGTGACCAGGGTTCAAGCAATGATTTGTATTTGTATTTCTTTTTATCACAACAGATTTCTCTGTGTGAAATTTGGGCTGCTCTCCCCAGGGACAGCGCGTCGCCATACTACAGCGCCACCCATTTTTTTGTATTTTTTCCTGTGTGCAGTTTTATTTGTTTTTCCTATTGAAGTGGATTTTTCTACAGAATTTTGCCAGGAACAACCCTTTTGTTGCCGTGGGTTCTTTTACGTGCTCTAAGTGCATGCTGCACACAGGACCTCGGTTTATCGTCTCATATGAATGACTAGCATCCAGACCACCACTCAAGGTCTAGTGGAGGGGGAGAAAATTTCGGGGGCTGCGCCGTGATTCGAACCAGCGCGCTCAGATTCTCTCGCTTCCTAGGCGGACGCGTTACCTCTAGGCCATCACTCCTTCAGCATGGTGTTGTGTGTCCTTGGGAAAGGCACTTCACTCCAATTTCCCTCATTCCACCCAGGTGTGAATGGGTACCTGACTTCAGCTGAGGAAGGTTAAAATGGTGAAAGGAGAGGAATAGGCCCCGCCTTCCTGTGTTGAACCCTGAACGCAGTGGACATGAATTCACTGCCTTCCTGTGCCGAGCCCTTGACGCAGTGGACATGAATTCACTGCCTTCCTGTGCTGAGCCCTGGACGCAGTGGATATGAATTCACTGCCTTCCTATGCTGAGCCCTGGAACAGTGGATATGAATTCACTGCCTTCCTGTGCCAAGCCCTGGAAACAGTGGATATGAATTCACTGCCTTCCTATGCTGAGCCCTGGAAGCAGTGGATATGAATTCACTGCCTTCCTGTGCCAAGCCCTGGACACAGTGGATATGAATTCACTGCCTTCCTGTGCCAAGCCCTGGACACAGTGGATATGAATTCACTGCCTTCCTATGCCGAGCCCTGGACGCAGTGGATATGAATTCACTGCCTTCCTATGCTGAGCCCTGGACACAGTGGATATGAATTCACTGCCTTTCTGTGCCAAGCCCTGGACGCAGTGGACGTGATTCACTGCCTTCCTGTGCTGAGCCCTGGACACAATGAACATGAATTCACTGCCTTCCTGAGCCGAGCCCTGGACACAGCGGATATGAATTCACTGCCTTCCTGTGCCAAGCCTCAGACACAGTGGATATGAATTCACTGCCTTCCTATGCTGAGCCCTGGAAACAGTGGATATGAATTCACTGCCTTCCTATGCTGAGCCCTGGAAACAGTGGATATGAATTCACTGCCTTCCTATGCTGAGCCCTGGACACAGTGGATATGAATTCACTGCCTTCCTATGCTGAGCCCTAGACACAGTGGATATGAATTGCCTTCCTGTTCCAAGCCCTGGACACAGTGGACATGAATTCACTGCCTTCCTGTGCCCAGCCCTGGTCACAGTGGACATGAATTCACTGCCTTCCTGTGCCCAGCCCTGGACACAGTGGACATGAATTCACTGCCTTCCTGTGCCCAGCCCTGGACACAGTGGACATGAATTCACTGCCTTCCTATGCTGAGCTCTGGACACAGTGGATATGAATTCACTGCCTTCCTATGCAGAGTCCTGGACACAGTGGATATGAATTCACTTCCTTCCTGTGCTGAGCCATGGACACAGTGAACTGTGAATTAACTGCCCCTATGGTCATGAATGGCTATGGGAGCTTGAACATTTAACCTTCTTTTCTTTCTTTTAAGTTTTATTATGTCTGATCATATTGCAGAATGCAAAATCATACTGCATGGTTGTCTAGTTCCTTTCTGAGTGCATGTGTATCTATTTGTTTACCTGTCAGAGTGGATCTCATCGACAAAGTTTTGCCGGAGGTCAGAGTGGATCTCATCGACAGAATTTTGCCGGAGGTCAGAGTGGATCTCATCGACAGAATTATGCCGGAGGTCAGAGTGGATCTCATCGACAGAATTATGCCGGAGGTCAGAGTGGATCTCATCGACAGAATTTTGCCGGAGGTCAGAGTGGATCTCATCGACAGAATTATGCCGGAGGTCAGAGTGGATCGCATCGACAGAATTTTGCCGGAGGACAACACTTACGTTGCCATGGGTTCTTTCTCAGTGTGCCAAATGTCTGCTGCAACACAGGACCTCAGTTGATTGTCTCACCCTAATGGCTAGACATTCAGTTTGATTTTTTCCATTCAAACTTGGGAGAAAAGGGCAAGACCATGGCTCAAACCCAAACCCTCATGGACACTGTATCGTCAGACAAGCGTCTTAACCAATCTGCCATCCTCTTCCTTGATCCTTGACAGACAAGCGTCTTAACCAATCTGCCACCATCCACTTCCTTGATCCTTGACAGACAAGCGTCTTAACCAATCTGCCATCCTCGTCCTTGATCCTTGACAGACAAGCGTCTTAACCATTCTGCAATCCTCCTTGATCCTTGACAGACAAACATCTTAACCAATCTGCCATCCTCGTCCTTGATCCTTGACAGACAAGCGTCTTAACCAATCTGCCATCCTCGTCCTTGATCCTTGACAGACAAGCGTCTTAACCATTCTACCACCATCCTCTTCCTCAATCCTTGACAGACAAGCGTCTTAACCATTCTACCACCATCCTCTTCCTTGATCCTTGACAGACAAGCGTCTTAACCATTCTACCACCATCCTCTTCCTTGATCCTTGACAGACAAGCGTCTTAACCATTCTACCACCATCCTCTTCCTTGATCCTTGACAGACAAGCGTCTTAACCATTCTACCACCATCCTCTTCCTCAATCCTTGACAGACAAGCGTCTTAACCATTCTACCACCATCCTCTTCCTTGATCCTTGACAGACAAGCGTCTTAACCAATCTGCCATCCTCTTCCTCGATCCTTGACAGACAAGCGTCTTAACCATTCTACCACCATCCACTTCCTTGATCCTTGACAGACAAGCGTCTAAACCAATCTGCCATCCTCTTCCTTGATCCTTGACAGACAAGCGTCTTAACCATTCTGCCATCCTCCTTGATCCTATAACCTTCCTCTAGGCGTGGAGCAGTCTGTGCTTACCGTGCTTGTCGGATCCTTTGCCCAGGTCGGATTCACTGCGCGTGTCTTTCTTGAGGAAGGAGAAGAGGTGCTGACACAGCTCCGATGGGATCTCCGCCTCCAGGAATATGTCCATGAACAGCTTGAAGCAGGCATAGTCGATGGGCTGCAGCAGACAACCGAGCATAGTCAGAGGGACACACAGACAACACACATCAGTCAGGACACAGACAACACACATCAGTCAGGACACACAGACAACACACATCAGTCAGGACACACAGACAACACACAACAGTCAGGACACAGACAACACACATCAGTCAGGAAACATAGACAACATAACAGAAATAAAATTTTAAAAAAAGAACACATACATATAGCTGATGCACAGCAGCAGTTTTATTGAAGCAGGCATAGTCGATGGGCTGCAGCAGACAACCGAGCATAGTCAGAGGGACACACAGACAACACACATCAGTCAGGACACAGACAACACTCATCAGTCAGGACACACAGACAACACACATCAGTCAGGACACACAGACAACACACAACAGTCAGGACACACAGACAACACACAACAGTCAGGACACAGACAACACACATCAGTCAGGACACAGACAACACACATCAGTCAGGACACACAGACAACACACATCAGTCAGGACACACAGACAACACACATCAGTCAGGACACAGACAACACACATCAGTCAGGACACAGACAACACACATCAGCCAGGACACAGACAACACACATCAGCCAGGACACACAGACAACACACATCAGTCAGGACACAGACAACACACATCAGTCAGGACACAGACAACACACAACAGTCAGGACACACAGACAACACACATCAGTCAGGACACACAGACAACACACATCAGTCAGGACACACAGACAACACACATCAGTCAGGACACAGACAACACACATCAGTCAGGACACAGACAACACACATCAGCCAGGACACACAGACAACACACATCAGCCAGGACACACAGACAACACACATCAGTCAGGACACAGACAACACACAACAGTCAGGACACAGACAACACACATCAGTCAGGACACACAGACAACACACATCAGTCAGGACACAGACAACACACATCAGTCAGGACACAGACAACACACATCAGCCAGGACACACAGACAACACACATCAGCCAGGACACACAGACAACACACATCAGTCAGGACACAGACAACACACAACAGTCAGGACACAGACAACACACATCAGCCAGGACACACAGACAACACACATCAGCCAGGACACAGACAACACACATCAGTCAGGACACACAGACAACACACATCAGTCAGGACACACAGACAACACACATCAGTCAGGACACACAGACAACACACATCAGTCAGGACACAGACAACACACATCAGTCAGGACACACAGACAACACACAACAGTCAGGACACACAGACAACACACATCAGTCAGGACACACAGACAACACACATCAGTCAGGACACACAGACAACACACATCAGTCAGGACACAGACAACACACATCAGTCAGGACACAGACAGAAACATAGACAACATAACAGAAATAAATTTTAAAAAAAAGAACACATACATATAGCTGATGCACAGCAGCAGTTTTATTTAATAAATAAAACTGCCGTTAACTGCATTTTTCAAAATACTACACTAGCAGAAGACCTGTATCTCTTCCTGACAGATTTACGTGTGTCATGTAAACCCCTTGTCAACCCAGAAGCAGTACACCCATCAGTAAGAGACTGTCATGTATCATGTTTGCTGTGGACCAAGTAGGCAGCCTGTTGTTTTTCTTCAGTTTAACGTCTATTCACTATAAGTGTTTTTAGACGGAAAGGAGTAAAGTAGTGTATAAAGGAAAGGGAATGCATGTGAATATTAGTGTAAAAAAAAAGAAAAAAAGTTCATGTTATGTATCAGAGGAAAAGTATATTATAAGAAAAAGTCTAAAGAGGTTGTGGTGTGTATTGAATGAGTTGTCATGGGAAGGAGAATATGTATATGCATATCAACAAGTATTAACCTACAACAATGTAAATATAAATAACAGTATTAAATATAATACATCAAAGGAGGATACCAACTGGACAGGAGTTTAAAATTTCTGAAAACATTCTAAGCAATGAATAATCATTCAAAATCTTTTCAGTGGCTAATGACTAATGACTCTGTGTTTGTAAAGCACTTAGAGTTTGGTCTCTGACTGAGAACAGGCGCTATTATAATTATAAGCACTGATGATAATAATAATCAAATAATTAAAAAAAATGACAATCAAATGTCCATTCCATACAACATGCACATAGCCAGTTACAGAACTGACCTCATCAGGGTATTGAGGACAGGCGATGTCATATAAGCACTGAGGATAATAAATGAATTAAAAAGATGAAAAGTAAATGAATATCTCATTCAGCATGCACACAGCCAGTTACAGAACTGACCTCATCAGGGTTATACTTGGACAGCTGTCCATTGCCGTGAAACTCTTCAAGCACGTCTTTTACCTTTTTGCTGGAATCTGTCCAAAAAAACAACAACAAAACATACACTATACTTCAAGCAAGTCTTTCACATTTTTGCTGGGATCTGTCACAAAACAAACACACACTATAATTCAAGCATGTCTTTCAACTTTTTGCTAAAATCTGTCACAAAATATACACACTATACTTCAAGCATCTTTTATCTTTTTGCTGGAAACTGTCATAAAACAAACACACACAAAACTTCAAGCACATCTTTCCACTTTTCGCTGGAATCAGTTACAAAAAACATACACACAGTATACGTTAACCACATCTTTCATCTTTTTTGCTGGATTCTGTCACAAAATATACACACTATACTTCAAGCATCTTTTATCTTCTTGCTGGATTCTGTCACAAAACAAACACGCAATATACTTCAAGCATGTCTTTCAACTTTTTGCTGAAATCAGTCACAAAAAAACATAAACACTGTATACTTTCAACACATCTTTCACCTTTTTGCTGGATTCTGTCACAAAATATACACACTATACTTCAAGCATCTTTTATCTTTTTGCTGGATTCTGTCACAAAACAAACACACAATATACTTCAAGCATGTCTTCCAACCTTTTGCTGAAATCAGTCACAAAAAAACATATACACTGTATACTTTCAACACATCTTTCACCTTTTTGCTGGAATCTGTCACAAAACAAACACACACTATACTGTAAGCATGTCTTATATCTTTTTGCTGGAATCTATCACAAAAAACATACACACAGTATACTCCAAGTATGTCCTTCACCTTTTTGCTAGGATCTGTCACAGAAAAAACAAACACACACTATACACTATACTTCAGGCATGTCATATCTTTCTGCTGGAATCTGTCACAAAACAAACATACAGTAATACTTCAAGCCCGTCTTCCATCTTTTCGCTGAAGTCTGTCACAAGACATACATATAGTGTACATACTGTATCAAAATGTTACAAACCATATCCACGTTCCAACAGTTCACCTCTGTTGGTTACAGACATATACACATACACACCACCCATTCATCAAACCATTGCCTTACAAAAAATCTACTCTTCCTCTTCTCTCTCTCTCACATGCACACACACACACACACACTCTCACACACTCACTCATTCACCCTCAATCACTCACTCACTTCCTTACTCACACACTCACTAAAACACACACACACACACACACACATGTACATTCATTCACGCACCCCTCCAGCAAACGACTGCCTTACATTAAAAGTGCACTTCTGTATTTGATCTCTGACACACCCACATACCAATATACACACCAACACTCTCCCCCATTCTTGCCCCCCCCCCCTACACACACACCAACACAAACACAAACACATCCACACACACACTGACAAACCAGAGCCTTACAAGAAAAGCACCCCTGTATTTCATCTATGACAAACACACACACCAACACAAACAACAACCCCACCACACAAACACACACACACACACACACACACACAATGACAAACTAACCAGTGCCCTTACCAGAAATGCACTCCTGTATTTGATCTATGATACACCCACACACCAATACACACCAACACCAACCCCCCCCCCCCCCACCCTTGCTCCCCTCCACACACACCAACACAAACACCCACACACATAAGGATAAGCAAACCAGTGCCTCTATTATATAGATTTTTGGTGGTGGTGGTGGTGGTGGGGTTTTTTTGGTTTTTTTATCATCATTTTTTTCCTTCCTTTTCCCCCCTGCTGTTGTTAATGTTTGTTACTCGCTAACATCAATCTTTTGTCAAATGTGTTTTGCTCCTTGTACTATGTAATCTTGGATTTTTTTTTTTTAAGTGAAAAAAAGGGAAAGAAGCAAAGAAGAAGGGGGGGGGGAAAAAGGGACAGGAAAATGGGGAAAAAAACCAGAAAAAAACACCCGAAATCAGTGCCTTACAAGAAATGTACTCCTGTATCTGATTGAACTCGCCAGGACTCAGCTCCTGACGCGCCATGTTGTGCCAATGGGTGTAGTCTCCCCTGAGGCCTGCAATCCACGGTCCACGTGTGGTGGCGCCCTCTACGCCTTACAGCAGCAGGGATAGTCGGTGAACGTCCCAGGCTCTAGCACCCAGCCACATGATTCATATGTTGAGGTTTGCCCTGAAACACATTGACACTGACAGTTTTCACATTCAGTTTCCCAAGTTGGGATCACTGTGCTGGGACTTCCTCTTCTGTGTTCACTCGTATGCACACGAGTGGGCTTTTACGTGTATGACAGTTTTTACCCCACCATGTAGGCAGCCATACTCCGTTTGCAGGGGTGTGCATGCTGGGTATGTTCTTGTTTCCATAACCCACCGAACGCGGACATGGATTATAGGATCTTTAACGTGCGTATTTGATCTTCTGCTTGTATATATACACGAATGGGGTTCAGGCACTAGCAGGTCTGCACATATGTTGACCTGGGAGATCGTAAAAATCTCCACCCTTTATCCATCAGGTGCCATCACTGTGATTTGAACCCGGGACCCTCAGATTGACAGTCCAACGCTTTAACCACTCGGCTATTGTGCCCGTCACTGTGTTGGGACAAATCCATTTACACAGCACATCATTTCCTAGCCAGCATCAAAACCCAGCGTGCATCATCAGGCCTTGAGTGTATGCATATTTATTGTTGTTTCCTATCAGAGTGGATTTCTTCTATACAGAATTTTGCCTTCAGACATCACTAATGTTGCCATGGGTTCTGTTCCAGTGCACCATGCTGCATATGGGACCTTGTTTTATCGTCTCATCCAAATAATTTGAGGCTCAGTATGTGTACACACACCCACCCACGTGCACAAGCATACGTGTGTCATGTGCACGCACGCATGTGCACGCACAAGCACACACACATGCGCATCCACACACACACATGTACAAGCACACAAAACTATATTATCTCAAATTAGAAAAAAAATATGGTTCATGTGTATTCACACCACACACACACACCTACACATGCAACAAAAGAGCAACAATAAATGAACCAGAACAACACATGCGATCATCAATGCCAGTGACAAGAAAACCAGGTATGGGTATTGAATCAGTCACTGACAGGTGCAACAGCCGAGTGGTTCAAGCATTCAACTTTCAAATCTGAGAGTCTCGGGTTTGAATCCCGGTCACAGCCCCTGGTGGGTGAAGGGTGGAGATTTTTCCCAGTTTCCCAGGTCAACAGATGTGCAGACCTGAACCTCCTTCACGTGTATACACATGCAGAAGATCAAATACGCACGTTAAAGATCCTGTAATCCATGTCAGCGTTCAGTGTGTTATGAAAACAAGAACATACTCCACATGTATCCCCCCGAAAATGGAGTAGGGCTGCCTACATGGTGTGGGTAAAACTAGTCATACACATAAAAGCCCACTCGTGTAAACAAGTGAACGTGTGAGTCACAGCTCACAAACAAAAAAGAAGAATCAGTCGATGACTCTTTGTATTAAAAAAAACCTAACGAACCCACACACTGGGACTGATCCCCCATAGCAAAGCAATCCCACCCACATCAGTTTCAGTTTAAAGGTGTCAAAGCCTGTGAACTGATCCACATATTCTACACCACATCTGATTCACACACACATACACACATACACACACACATACACACACACCACACACTTACTCACTCACACACACACACACACATACACACACACACACACACCACACACACACACACACTACCTCACATGCAGTTCACAAACACATATTTGAAGTGTCACTCCAGCAGGATTACACATGTGCACATGCATGCGCCTCCACATCAACATTCATGACAGGACTCGCACATCAGTCACAGACAGACCAACACTACAGACTGACAGGCAAAGTGCCAGCAGGTATCCATCCTTCATTCTTCTTCTTCTTCTTCTGCGTTCACTCGTATGGACACGAGTGGGCTTTTACGTGTATGACCGTTTTTACCCCGCCATGTAGGCAGCCATACTCCGTTTTCGGGGGTGTGCATGCTGGGTATGTTCTTGTTTCCATAACCCACCGAACGCTGACATGGATTACAGGATCTTTAACGTGCGTATTTGATCTTCTGCTTGCATATACACACGAAGGGGGTTCAGGCACTAGCAGGTCTGCACATATGTTGACCTGGGAGATCGGAAAAATCTCCACCCTTTACCCACCAGGCGCCGTCACTGTGATTCGAACCCGGGACCCTCAGATTGACAGTCCAACGCTTTAACCACTCGGCTATTGCGCCCGTCCATCCTTCATTCAATGCAACTAATAGGGAAGAAGGTGGCAAAATGGTCAAGACGGTCATCTGCCAATACAGAGTCTGTGAGGGTCTGGGTTCGAATCCCGCTCTCGCCCTTTCTCCCAAGTTTGACTGGAAAAATCAAATTGAGCTTCTAGTAGTTCGGATGAGATGATAGACCTAGGTCCCATGTGCAGCATGCACTTGGCGCGCTGAAAAAGAACCCATGACAACAAAGTGTTGTCCTCTGGCAAAAATCTGTAGAAGAAATCCACTCTGGTACACAAACACATAAGCATGCAGTAACTGACTGACTGACTAAGGACATTGGGTTATGCTGCTTGTTCTTGCTGCTTATAGTCCAGCCGACCGCAAAGGGCCATATCAGGTCTGTCAAACCATACAAATGCTCAACCATGTCAACACAAACCTGTCAAATCTACAACAACAAAAAACCCACTAAAACAAACCCACAAAACACAGTTCATGACACAGAATGATTATCCCAACCATTTAGCTCCTCAGGTCAAATAAGACTGAAGATGCAAGCCATTCCACTTGATTTATCATCCAATATTACAAAAAATCGTGAAAAAGAAAAAAGCCAATACTTCAAAGCCAAACACAAAATACATAAAGACGCTATACAGGCAAATAATACTGCAGAATGGGCAGCTAGTGCCCATCCCAGTGTTTACATCTCACTACCTAATCGCCAGAGCAAAACAGCACGGATAGTACATCACAGACTGCGGAAAAGAGAAATAGTGTCAAGGCTTGCTTGAAAAAAGAAAGGGGAAAGGACTGGGAAGGCAGGAAAAGGAGACAACAGTGAAGGAAGGAAAAAAGGCAGAAACAAAGACAGTGATAGAAAAGAGGAAATTTCTAGCACAGAATTTCCAGAAGATGGGGATGCTGTTCATACTGAAAGACCCCCGGCATCCCCACGGGGTAGGCTGGGGAAGGGGGAGGGGGGTTTCTGCTGGTCAGGCATCTGCCTAGCAGATGTGGTGTAGCGCATATTGATTTGTCCGAACCCAGTGACGCCTCCTTGAGAAACTGAAACTGAAACTGAAACTGCAATGAATAGTAGTGATACAGAGATGCACTGAGTGTAGTCACTGAACGCACTCACTGAAGGAACACTCTGACTGCCTCATGTGTTGTGTCACACGACATGACAACATCTCAGTCATAGCGACAGTAACACCATGTGCATTCTTTCACATCAAACAAATAAATGAACTGACACAAACAGAACATCAATTAAATAAAATACAGACACGTCCATAAATACAACCTTACCTTTTTTTCCTCTTTTCTTTTTTTTTCTTTTCCTAGTCCAATAACTAAAATCTCAAGCACGGGGAAACACAATCCACAAAAGAACCCACAAACGACCAAACACCTTAAACTTTAAAGATGTCCACCTGACAAACGAGAAAAAGAAGAAGCAGGAAGTTCACGATTGTAAGATTGTTCATTCTTCAAAGTAAGAACCAACAACAATAATGGAACAAAGTGGGACCAGTTTCACCCACTGGGATACACATACAACGGGGGTTCACCCCACCAAATCACAAAGAAAAACACAACCAACTCCAGTATGCAGCATGTCACCGTGAGAAGACTGACAAGAATGTAAACCTGTTTAACGGCAAGTCACTCCCAAAAAATTGTGATGTCAATAATAGAAAAGAAGAAGTAAACAAAATAAAAACTTTTTAAAGAATTTCCTTTCCTTCTTGAATGAAGGATTTCTGAGTGGGTATGTTTTCCTCTGTCCAAGTATCAAGATAACACCTTTTCTTTTGATAGAAATATAGCATGTGTGTGTGTGTGTGTGAGTGTGTGTGTGTGTGTGTGTGTGAGTATGTGTGTGTGTGTGTGTGTTGTGTGTGTGTGTGTGTGTGTGTGTGTGTGTGTGAGTATGTGTGTGTGTGTGTGGTGTGTCACTGTGTGTGTGTCTATGTGTCACTCTGTGTGTGTGTGTGCACAGAGGCCCGATCTCTAAAGCACAGTGAAGAAGAGAGGTGTACTCTTTGAAAATCAATGAGGTGTAACATCTTCTTTCAAGGAAATGGCTGGGCTCTGCATAGAGATAGACTCCTATCACTGGTGTAATTCACGCTGCATTGGTCAGACATCTGCTGGCATCACAAGTGAATGCATGTAATGCATACAGCCCATCAGCTCCCACACATGTATATATACACATAATAAACTGGTTTTCTCTTTCACACTCTCTCTCTCTCTCTCACTCAAGGAGGGATTGGAAGAATGGGCCATGCTGAAAATCTTAATCCTTGAGAAAAAAAAATGTTTTGAGTTTGGAGTTCTAGCTTTCTCCTTTTTTATTTTATTTTATTTTATCTTATTTTTATTTATTTTTATTTTATTTTTTTGTGGCCTCAGTTGCATGCAAGACCCGGAGCACATCTTTATCTTTCTTTCTTTTTTTTTTCTTTTTTTTTAGTGCTCTGCACTGACTTTCTTCATTGGCTGGGGAAAAAAAATCCCAACAACAACAAAAACAAAAAAACCAAAAAAACCCTGCCACTAGAAAAAAAAAGCCCACATCTTTTTTATCTGGGTGTTTTTCTACTGATGGACAATTCCTGTTGCACCCGTGCTTACACTTGCCTGGGGTTTTATTTGCACTGGTGTATGTTGTATATTGTACTGTTTGTCCCATTCACACCCTCCTGCTATATGGTGATGCATAATGTGTATGCGTATGTTTGCGAATGCAACTCTGTGTGTGTGTGTGTGTGTGTGTGTGTGTGCGCGCGCGTTTTATCTATTACCTGCAAGCACTGAGAATTTTCACATTCATCAAAACCTCATTTGCTGCTCGAAAATTAAGTACATTGGAGATGTGGATTTGGTTATTTTTGCAATACTTATACTCATTTTCCAATTAAGATAATCTTATTCACTGTTTTCATAGAGTCATTGTCAAATCGTTTAGTTTGAAAACCAAACAATACATCTCTTAATGAGAGTAGTATTGGATGTCCAATAACACCATGATGATGTTTTCAGTGTTTTGCCAAAATATTCTAACATGGGGGCACTCATAAAAGAAATGTTCGATAAAGTCTAATTCATCCCTGCAAACTGTGTGTTTGTAGTTGTCTAATACTTTCATTTTGTGCAGTAAAATATTTGTGGGATAGATGTTGTGTATAATCTTCCACTGCAATTCTTTCAATCTAACTTCTTTTGTGACCTTGTAAGGGAATGTCCAAATCTGTTAACTTCAACACCAAGTTTTCTTTGCCAGAAGCCAATGGCATATGGCTTTATTTCATCATTTGTGTGTGTCTGGTCATGTAAGATTTGTCGAATAGCATTTGGCTTAGTGCAGTATCTGTGTGCTTCACATTCTTTTCTAGGATTAATGGTTGACTGGTCATTCTGCATGGCAATCTGTTCCTTCCATCATTTTGGAACAGCGTTAACTAGCGCGCTGTATTCAAATACAGTGTTGGCAGGGTTTTGATTTATTTTGTTTTGAAGTTCTTCTGCAGTGAGCAGTACAGAATCATTAACTTTAATCAAATCTTAAATTCTTTCGTTACTATTAATTTTTCACTTTCTTTTTTGTACTGCATCAATCTGTTGTTCCATGAGTTGGTATCTATGTTTATATTGTCCATTGTGTCTCGCATTTTGTTTTCTAAGTATACGCAGAGAACTTTTTTTTTCAAAAAATCACTTTTAATACTTGTGATGTTTTTATTCAGATGGGGAGGGGAGGGGGGGGGAGGTTCTTCTTTCTTTCTTCTTGTTTAAAGGGAAATCATACATTTTCATCACCAGGGATGACTGGACTACATGACTCCATTTCTTGGTCACATAAATACCACAAACACCCCTCCAGACATGCACACACAGGCATACGCTGCTTTCTCCTCACTCTCTATTTCTTGATCACATCGACACACCCCTCCACAGATGCACAAACGCACATGCATATATAATATATACATCTTCTCTCCCCCCCCCCACCCCCCCATTTCTCTCTCTCTCTCTTTATCTCTGTATCTCTCTTTCTCTTGCTTTCTCCTCACTCTCTATTTCTTGATCACATTGACACACCCTCCACAGATGCACAAATGCACATGCATATACATACATCTCCCCCCCCCC